>NW_024608613.1:35000-70005 GCF_018296145.1 Oncorhynchus tshawytscha | reverse complement strand
ACACAGTACTGAGATCTATAGGTGGGTCTAAAAATAGCCTTCTATACCACATGAATGTTAAAAAATATGTTTTGTGGCCTACAGCAGCGGGCTAAGGCACTGCTTCGGGGTGCTTGAGGCGTCACCACAGACCCGGGTTCGATCCCAGGCTGTGTCAGATCCGGCCGTGACCGGGAGTCCCATAGGGCGGCGCACATTTGGCCCAGCGTTATCCGGGTTAGGGGAGGATTTGGCCGGGGGATGGGGCTTTACTTGGCTCATCGCTCTCTAGTGACTCCTTGTGGCGGGCCGGGCGCCTGCAGGCTGACGACGGTCGTCAGTTGAACAGTGATTCCTCTGACACATTGGTGCGGCTGGCCTCCGGGTTCAGAGGTCGGGTGTTAAGGAGCAAGGTTTGGCGGGTCATGTTTCAGACAACGCATGACTTGACCTTTTGGGTATTTTTCTGCCCACAAAATTGGGGAGAAAAATGGGGGTAAAATAGCCCACACCCCCCAAAAAAAATATGAAATACAGTTTGCTTTCTGGGTCTGAAGCTGTGGCTTGAGAGGTGGAGCTATAAGGCTCAGTGTAGGGTTGAGGTGGAGCTTTAAGACTCAGTGTAGGGTTGAGGTGGAGCTTTAAGACTCAGTGTAGGGTTGAGGTGGAGCTTTAAGACTCAGTGTAGGGTTGAGGTGGAGCTTTAAGACTCAGTGTAGGGTTGAGGTGGAGCTTTAAGACTCAGTGTAGGGTTGAGGTGGAGCTTTAAGACTCAGTGTAGGGTTGAGGTGGAGCTTTAAGACTCAGTGTAGGGTTGAGGTGGAGCTTTAAGACTCAAGACTGTGTAGGGTTGAGGTGGAGCTTTAAGACTCAGTGTAGGGTTGAGGTGGAGCTTTAAGACTCAGTGTAGGGTTGAGGCTGAAGAAAGCGAGGGTTTGATAGGGTTGTACTCAGTGTATTGGGCTGAGGCTGAGAGACCGAGGCGGGGTTGATGATAGAGTTGGTTAAGGCTTGAGGCTAGAGCTGAGGTAAGGCTTTTAGGATTGGAGCTGGGCTGAGGCTAGACAGAGGTAAGGCTTGAGGTTAGGGTTGGAGTAAGGGTTGAGGCTAGAGCTGAGGTAAGGCTTGAGGTTAGGGTTGGAGTAAGGGTTGAGGCTAGAGCTGAGGTAAGGCTTGAGGTTAGGGTTGGAGTTAGAGTTGAGGCTAGAGCTGAGGTAAGGCTTGAGGTTAGGGTTGGAGTAAGGGTTGAGGTTAGGGTTGGAGTTAGGGTTGATGCTAGAGCTGAGGTAAGGCTTGAGGTTATGGTTGGAGTTAGAGTGGAGGTTAGGGTTGGAGTTAGAGTGGAGGCTAGAGCTGAGGTAAGGGTTGGAGTAAGGGTTGAGGTTAGGGTTGGAGTTAGGGCTTGAGGTTAGAGCTGAGGTAAGGGTAGGTGGAGGTTAGGGTTGGAGTTAGGGTTGAGGTTAGAGCTGAGGTAAGGCTTGAGGTTAGGGTTGGAGTTAGAGTGGAGGTTAGGGTTGGAGTTAGAGTGGAGGTTAGGGTTAGGTTAGAGCTGAGGTTAGGTTGGAGTTAGAGTGGAGGTTAGGGTTGGAGTTAGAGTGGAGGTTAGGGTTGAGGTAAGGGTTGGAGTTAGGGTTGAGGTTAGGGTTGGAGTAAGGGTTGAGGTTAGGGTTGGAGTAAGGGTTGAGGTTAGAGCTGGGGTAAGGGTTGAGGTTAGGGTTGGAGTAAGGGTTGAGGTTAGGGCTGGGGTAAGGGTTGAGGTTAGGGTTGGAGTAAGGGTTGAGGTTAGAGCTGGGGTAAGGGTTGAGGTTAGGGTTGGAGTTAGGGTTGAGGTAAGGGTTGAGGTTAGGGTTGGAGTTAGGGCTTTATGTTTATTGTTATTTGTTTCAGTTTCAAGACAGGATCTTACCTCTTGTCTGGGGGTGGGGTCTGGGTGGGCCTTTGGTTGGCGTTGAGGCTGGAGCTGTACTTGTAGCTGATACTACAGGTCTGGGTAGAGAAGGGCCTTGAGGCCTTGGGGCTGTAGCTGGACCTCGAGCTGGGACTGTTGAGGCTGTATCTGGGGCTCCAGGAGGTGTAGGGGAAGGGGTTGGACCTCCAGGGGGTAGGGGAAGAGGTTAGACCTCCAGGAGGGGTAGGGGAAGGGGTTAAACCTCCAGGAGGGGTAGGGGAAGGGGTTAGACCTCCAGGAGGGGTAGGGGAAGGGGTTGGACCTCCAGGAGGGGTAGGGGAAGGGGTTAGACCTCCAGGGGGGGTAGGGGAAGGGGTTAGACCTCCAGGAGGGGTAGGAGAAGGGGTTGGACCTCCAGGAGGGGTAGGGGAGGGTGTCAAGGGGCAGAGTGAGGGGCCGTCCACCATGATGGATGACAGAGGCTGCTGGGCCATGGAGGCACGGTGCTCCTCTACCAGAAACGAGGGGATGAATGTCACACTGTGGAGTGAAAGGTGAGAGAGAGAAATAAAGAGAGAGAGAAAAAGAAAGAGAGAAAAAGAGAGAGAGAGAAAGAGAGAGAGAAGAGAGAGAGAGAGAAAGAGAGAGAGAAAAGAGAGAGAGAGACAGAGAGATAGAGAGAGAGAAAGAAAGAAAGAAAGAAAGAAAGAAAGAGAAAAAGAGAGTGAGTGAGTTGATAGAGACATAGTTAATGTAGGTATGTGTCTGTGTTTGTGTCATTTAGACGAAAGTCCTACGACAGTTAAAAACTAGACAATAATGAAGCTGTCATTACAAACATACTGCAATGATGATGTGATGGAGCTGATCATTACAAACATACTGCAATGATGATGTGATGGAGCTGATCATTACAAACATACTGCAATGATGATGTGATGGAGCTGATCATTACAAACATACTGCATGATGTGATGGAGCTGATCATTACAAACATACTGTAATGATGATGTGGGAGCTGATCATTACAAACATACTGCAATGATGATGTGGAAGGAGCTGATCATTACAAACATACTGTAATGATGATGTGATGGAGCTGATCATTACAAACATACTGTAATGATGATGTGATGGAGCTGATCATTACAAACATACTGCAATGATGATGTGATGGAGCTGTCATTACAAACATACTGCAATGATGATGTGATGGAGGAGCTGGAGCTGTCATTACATTACTGGATGACTGTGATGGATATGTAAAGGATATTAAAGGATACTGGATATTAAAATATTAAAGGATACTGAGATTAAAGGATACTGGATATTAAAATATTAAAGGATACTAGATATTAAAGGATATTAAAGGATACTGGACATTAAAGGATAAAAGGATACTGATATTAAAGGATACTGGATATTAAAGGATGTAATATTAAAGATGATGGATATTAAAGGATACTGATATTAAGGATACTGGACATTAAAGGATATTAAAGGATACTGGATATTAAAGGATACTGGATATTAAAGGATATTAAAGGATACTAGATATTGAAGGATATTAAAGGATACTGGATATTAAAGGATACTGGATATTAAAGGATACTGGATATTAAAGGATACTGGATATTAAAGGATACTGGATATTAAAGGATACTGGATATTAAAGGATACTGGATATTAAAGGATATTAAAGGATACTGGATATTAAAGGATACTGGATATTAAAGGATACTGGATATTAAAGGATACTGGATATTAAAGGATATTAAAGGATACTGGATATTAAAGGATACTGGATATTAAAGGATATTAAAGGATACTGGATATTAAAGGATATTAAAGGATACTGGATATTAAAGGATATTAAAGGATACTGGATATTAAAGGATACTGGATATTAAAGGATACTGGATATTAAAGGATATTAAAGGATACTGGATATTAAAGGATACTGGATATTAAAGGATACTGGATATTTAAAGGATACTGGATATTAAAGGATATTAAAGGATACTGAATATTAAAGGATACTGGATATTAAAGGATACTGGATATTAAAGGATACTGGATATTAAAGGATACTGAATATTAAAGGATACTGGATATTAAAGGATACTGGATATTAAAGGATACTGGATATTAAAGGATACTGGATATTAAAGGATACTGGATATTAAAGGATACTGGATATTAAAGGATATTAAAGGATACTGGATATTAAAGGATATTAAAGGATACTGGATATTAAAGGATACTGGATATTAAAGGATACTGGATATTAAAGGATACTGAATATTAAAGGATACTGGATATTAAAGGATACTGGATATTAAAGGATACTGGATATTAAAGGATACTGGATATTAAAGGATACTGGATATTAAAGGATACTGGATATTAAAGGATACTGGATATTAAAGGATACTGGATATTAAAGGATACTGGATATTAAAGGATACTGAATATTAAAGGATACTGGATATTAAAGGATACTGGATATTAAAGGATACTGGATATTAAAGGATACTGGATATTAAAGGATACTGGATATTAAAGGATACTGGATATTAAAGGATATTAAAGGATACTGGATATTAAAGGATACTGGATATTAAAGGATACTGGATATTAAAGGATATTAAAGGATACTGGATATTAAAGGATATTAAAGGATACTGGATATTAAAGGATACTGGATATTAAAGGATACTGAATATTAAAGGATACTGGATATTAAAGGATAGTAAAGGACACTGGATATTAAAGGATACTGGATATTAAAGGATACTGAATATTAAAGGATACTGGATATTAAAGGATACTGGATATTAAAGGATACTGGATATTAAAGGATACTGAATATGAAAGGATACTGGATATTAAAGGATACTGAATATTAAAGGATACTGGATATTAAAGGATATTAAAGGACACTGGATATTAAAGGATATTAAAGGATACTGGATATTAAAGGATACTGGATATTAAAGGATACTGAATATCAAAGGATACTGGATATTAAAGGATACTGGATATTAAAGGATACTGGATATTAAAGGATACTGAATATTAAAGGACACTGGATATTAAAGGATACTGGATATTACAAAAAGGATACTGCATATTAAAAACTAGGATGGAGCTGATCATTACAAACATACTGCATGATGATGATGGAGCTGATCATTACAAACATACTGTAATGATGATGTGTTGGAGCTGATCATTACAAACATACTGTAATGATGATGTGTTGGAGCTGATCATTACAAACATACTGTAATGATGATGTGTTGGAGCTGATCATTACAAACATACTGTAATGATGATGTGATGGAGCTGATCATTACAAACATACTGCAATGATGATGTGATGGAGCTGATACTGGACATTACAGGATACTGGATATTAAAGGATATTAAAGGATACTGGATATTAAAGGATATTAAAGGATACTGGAGATTAAAGGATACTGGATATTAAAGGATATTAAAGGATACTGGACATTAAAGGATACTGGAATGATACTGGATTAAAGGATATTAAAGGATACTGGATATTAAAGGATACTGGATATTAAAGGATACTGGATATTAAAGGATACTGAATATTAAAGGATACTGGATATTAAAGGATACTGGATATTAAAGGATACTGGATATTAAAGGATACTGAATATTAAAGGATACTGGATATTAAAGGATATTAAAGGATACTGGATATTAAAGGATACTGGATATTAAAGGATACTGAATATTAAAGGATACTGGATATTAAAGGATACTGAATATTAAAGGATACTGGATATTAAAGGATACTGGATATTAAAGGATACTGGATATTAAAGGATATTAAAGGATACTGGATATTAAAGGATACTGGATATTAAAGGATACTGGATATTAAAGGATACTGGATATTAAAGGATACTGGATATTAAAGGATACTGGATATTAAAGGATACTGGATATTAAAGGATACTGGATATTAAAGGATACTGGATATTAAAGGATACTGGATATTAAAGGATACTGGATATTAAAGGATACTGGATATTAAAGGATACTGGATATTAAAGGATATTAAAGGATACTGGATATTAAAGGATACTGGATATTAAAGGATACTGGATATTAAAGGATACTGGATATTAAAGGATACTGGATAAAAGGATACTGGATATTAAAGGATACTGGATATTAAAGGATACTGGATATTAAAGGATACTGGATATTAAAGGATACTGGATATTAAAGGATATTAAAGGATACTGGATATTGGATATTAAAGGATACTGAATATTAAAGGATACTGGATATTAAAGGATACTGGATATTAAAGGATACTGGATATTAAAGGATACTGGATATTAAAGGATATTAAAGGACATTAAAGGATACTGGATATTAAAGGATATTAAAGGACATTAAAGGATACTGGATATTAAAGGATATTAAAGGACATTAAAGGATACTGGATATTAAAGGATACTGGATATTAAAGGATATTAAAGGATTTTAAAGGATATTAAAGGATACTGGATATTAAAGGATACTGGATATTAAAGGATATTAAAGGATATTAAAGGATACTGGATATTAAAGGATACTGGATATTAAAGGATACTGGATATTAAAGGATACTGGATATTAAAGGATATGGATATTAAAGGATACTGGATATTAAAGGATACTGAATATTAAAGGATACTGGATATTAAAGGATACTTGATATTAAAGGATACTGGATATTAAAGGATACTGAATATTAAAGGATACTGGATATTAAAGGATACTGGATATTAAAGGATACTGAATATTAAAGGATATTAAAGGATACTGGATATTAAAGGATATTAAAGGATACTGGATATTAAAGGATACAGGATATTAAAGGATACTGGATATTAAAGGATATTAAAGGATATTAAAGGATACTGGATATTAAAGGATATTAAAGGATACTGGATATTAAAGGATACTGGATATTAAAGGATATTAAAGGATACTGGATATTAAAGGATACTGGATATTAAAGGATACTGGATATTAAAGGATATTAAAGGATACTGGATATTAAAGGATACTGGATATTAAAGGATACTGGATATTAAAGGATATTAAAGGATACTGGATATTAAAGGATACTGGATATTAAAGGATATTAAAGGATACTGGATATTAAAGGATATTAAAGGATACTGGATATTAAAGGATACTGGATATTAAAGGATATTAAAGGATACTGGATATTAAAGGATACTGGATATTAAAGGATACTGGATATTAAAGGATACTGAATATTAAAGGATACTGGATATTAAAGGATACTGGATATTAAAGGATACTGGATATTAAAGGATACTGGATATTAAAGGATATTAAAGGATACTGGATATTAAAGGATACTGGATATTAAAGGATACTGGACATTAAAGGATATTAAAGGATACTGGACATTAAAGGATACTGGATATTAAAGGATACTGGATATTAAAGGAAACTGGATATTAAAGGATATTAAAGGATACTGGATATTAAAGGATATTAAAGGATACTGGACATGAAAGGATACTGGACATTAAAGGATACTGGATATTAAAGGACTAGGAAAGACAGGAGAGTTTGGATTCAGCGTTTTGGTTCTGAGGGTGTGTCCTGGTCAACTCCTATCTGGACCTATAACAGAACTCCTCTGCATCACGACTCCAGCCACAGTGTTGGTCAGGTCAGGTTGGTGGCTGGTGTGAATGTCTATATATACAGTAGACTGTAGGTGTGTGTTACCTCATATCTGAACCTATAACAGAGTGTCTCCTCAGCATGGCTCTGCACATAGCGTTGGTCAGGTTGGTGGTGGGTTCTCCGTTAACAGCCAGGATAGTGTCCCCGACTCCCAGCCTCCCGTCCTGACAGACAGACCCTCCACGGACCACTGACCGGATCAACATCCCTGAGCCATCCTTCATAGCACTCACTGTCAGGCCTGTTAACACACACACACATATATACCTGTAGTAACACTCACTGTCAGGCCTGTTAACACACACACACACACACACACACACACACACACACACACACACACACACACACACACACACACACACACACACACACACACACACACACACACACACACACACACACACACACACACATATATACCTGTAGTTACACTACACACACATATACCTATACCTGTAGTTACACTACAACACATATACCTGTAGTTACACTACAACACATATACCTGTAGTCACACTACAACACACTATACCTGTAGTTACACTACAACACACCTATATACCTGTAACACATATACCTGTAGACACTACACCACATATACCTGTAGTTACACTACAACACATATACCTGTAGTTACACTACAACACACTACAACACATATACCTGTACACATATACCTGTAGTCACACTACAACACACTACAACACATATACCTGTAGTTACACTACAACACACTACAACACATATACCTGTAGTTACACTACAACACATATACCTGTAGTTACACTACACACATATACCTGTACACTACAACACATATACCTGTAGTTACACTACACACACTACAACACATATACCTGTAGTTACACTACACCACATATACCTGTAGTTACACTACAACACATATACCTGTAGTCACACTACAACACACTACAACACATATACCTGTAGTTACACTACACCACATATACCTGTAGTTACACTACAACACATATACCTGTAGTTACACTACAACACATATACAACACATATACCTGTAGTCACACTACACACTACAACACATATACCTGTAGTCACACTACAACACATACATATACCTGTAGTCACACTACAACACATATACCTGTAGTTACACTACACATATACCTGTAGTTACACTACACATATAGCTGTAGTCACACTACAATACACTACAACACATATACCTGTAGTTACACTACACCACATATACCTGTAGTCACACTACACCACATATACCTGTAGTCACACTACAACACACTACAACACATACACTACAACTATACCTGTAGTCACACTACAACACATATACCTGTAGTCACACTACAATACACACACTACAACACATATACCTGTAGTCACACTACACATATACACACTACAACACATATACCTGTAGTCACACTACAACACATATACCTGTAGTTACACTACAACACATATACCTGTAGTTACACTACAACACACCTCAACACATATACCTGTAGTTACACTACAACACATATACCTGTAGTTACACTACACCACATATACCTGTAGTTACACTACAATACACTACAACACATATACCTGTAGTTACACTACACCACATATACCTGTAGTCACACTACACCACATATACCTGTAGTCACACTACAACACACTACAACACATATACCTGTAGTCACACTACAACACATATACCTGCTGTAGTCACACTACAACACACTACAACACATATACCTGTAGTTACACTACAACACATATACCTGTAGTTACACTACAACACATATACCTGTAGTTACACTACAACACATATACCTGTAGTTACACTACACCACACTACAACACATATACCTGTAGTTACACTACAACACATATACCTGTAGTTACACTACACCACACTACAACACATATACCTGTAGTTACACTACAACACATATACCTGTAGTTACACTACAACACATATACCTGTAGTTACACTACACACATATACCTGTAGTTACACTACAACACATATACCTGTAGTTACACTACAATACACTACAACATATACCTGTAGTTACACTACAACACATATACCTGTAGTTACACTACAACACATATACCTATACCTGTAGTTACACTACAACACATATACCTGTAGTTACACTACAACACATATACCTGTAGTTACACTACATACACACTACAACACATATACCTGTAGTTACACTACACCACACTATATACCTGTAGTTACACTACAACACATATACCTGTAGTTACACTACACACATATACCTGTAGTTACACTACAACACACTACAACACATATACCTGTAGTTACACTACACCACATATACCTGTAGTTACACTACAACACATATACCTGTAGTTACACTACAACACATATACCTGTAGTTACACTACAACACATATACCTGTAGTTACACTACACACACACTGTAGTTACACTACACATATACCTGTAGTTACACTACAACACATATACACATATACCTGTAGTTACACTACAACACATATACCTGTAGTCACACTACAACACAACATATACCTGTAGTTACACTACAACACATATACCTGTAGTTACACTACAACACATATACCTGTAGTTACACTACAACACACTGTACACTACACATATACCTGTAGTTACACTACAACACATATACCTGTAGTTACACTACACTACCTGTAACACACTACAACACATATACCTGTAGTTACACTACAACACACTACAACACATATACCTGTAGTTACACTACACTACAACACATATACCTGTAGTTACACTACAACACATATACCTGTAGTTACACTACAACACATATACCTGTAGTTACACTACAACACATAGACATAGAGACAACACAAACTCAGGTCATGTCATTATAGTTTTTAAAAAACTAGAGAATGTGTTCTCTTCAATATACCTGGTTTAAACACAGCTGACACCTCACATGACCTGTAGTGTCAATGTTTAATTAACACAGCTGACACCTCTGATAGTGTCAATGTTTAATTAACACAGCTGACACCTCTGATAGTGTCAATGTTTAACTAACACAGACATGACACCTCTGATAGTGTCAATGTTTAATTAACACAGCTGACACCTCTAATAGTGTCAATGTTTAATTAACACAGCTGACACCTCTGATAGTGTCAATGTTTAACTAACACAGCTGACACCTCTAATAGTGTCAATGTTTAATTAACACAGCTGACACCTCTGATAGTGTCAATAACAGAGGCAATGCTCTGAGTGACCCCTCAGTGGGGTATCACCCCCAATAACAGAGGTAATGCTCTGAGTGACCCCTCAGTGGGGATTCACCCCCCAATAACAGAGGTAATGTTCTGAGTGACCCCCCTAACAGTGGGGTTCTGATCACCCCAGTGAGGTTTAATAACAGAGGTAATGTTCTGAGTGACCCCTCAGTGAGGTTTAACCCCCAATAACAGAGGTAATGTTCTGAGTGACCCCTCAGTGAGTGTTTAACCCCCAATAACAGAGGTAATGTTCTGAGTGACCCCTCAGTGAGGTTTACCCCAATAACAGAGGTAATGTTCTGAGTGACCCCTCAGTGGGGTTTCACCCCCAATAACAGAGGTAATGTTCTGAGTGACCCCCAGTGAGGTTTATCACCCCCAATAACAGAGGTAATGTTCTGAGTGACCCCTCAGTGAGGTTTAACCCCCAATAACAGAGGTAATGTTCTGAGTGACCCCTCAGATGTGACCCCTCAGTGTTTAACCCCCAATAACAGAGGTAATGTTCTGAGTGACCCCTCAGTGACCCCCCAATAACAGAGGTAATGTTCTGAGTGACCCCTCAGTGAGGTTTAACCCCCAATAACAGAGGTAATGTTCTGAGTGACCCCTCAGTGGGGATTCTCCTCCAATAACAGAGGTAATGTTCTGAGTGACCCCTCAGTGGGGATTCACCCCCAATAACAGAGGTAATGTTATGAGTGACCCCTCAGTGGGGTATCACCCCCAATAACAGAGGTAATGTTCTGAGTGACCCCTCAGTGGGGATTCACCCCCAATAACAGAGGTAATGTTCTGAGTGACCCCTCAGTGGGGTATCACCCCCAATAACAGAGATAATGTTCTGAGTGACCCCTCAGTGGGGATTCTCCTCCAATAACAGAGGTAATGTTCTGAGTGACCCCTCAGTGGGGTTTCTCTTTATCTGATTGAATTGGGGCCAACTAGTTGTACAAGGACACACACATCCCCCAGCCGTCTGCGCTCACAGACAGACACACACACACACACACACACACACACACACACACACACACACACACACAGGGTGGAGGTGGGGAACAGGTGACTGGTGGGTTAACCCCCAACATTGAACTAATGCCAAAACTGACAGACGGCTAGCGTACACACACACACACACACACACACACACAGACAGACACGTAGGACCACACACACACACACACACGTAGGACCACACACAACGGGAAACACAAACTTGCGGAGGAGTGCATTAGGACTACACACTAATCAGATCACATCTACACCAAGGGACCACACCAACACACTATGAGCGTACACAATTTGAAGGTAGATCAAAAATAAATGACGTTTTATGTATGTTTAAAATATATAGTTTATTGATTTTTTTTATATTTCTTCTCTCATTACATTCAAATTACAATACAATCATAGTGCATATGGGTTACAGCCACATAGACGATCACAGTTATTGACCTCTGAGAGAAGCTACAGTGAAAGGTCTGATAGGTACACGAACAGACAGCAACTGTATATAAATACATATATATATGAATGTATATAAATATAAATATATATATATAAATGTATATATATATATATAAATGTATATAAATATATATAAATGTATATATATATATATAAATATAAATGTATATAAATATATATATATAAATGTATATAAATATATATATATATATAAATGTATATAAATATATATATATAAATGTATATAAATATATATATATAAATATATATAAATATATGTCAATATATATATAAATACATATAAATATATATATAAAATATATATAAATGTATATAAATCTAAATATATATAATCTGTAAAGATAACATCGAGTAATATAATATCATATTAACTATCATCGTTTAACCGCTTATTTTTGTCTGTAGGTTTTCCTTAAGACAGACATTTTCAGTTAATAAATAGGCTAGTAAGAATCCACAAAGACCACAAAGACAGAAACAAAGAAATTAAAAAGCAGTGTCACGCATTTGTGAAGAAACCGTCTCAAACGAACAAGAACTAAAGTGTCACGCATTTGTCTTCACAAACAAAACAAACATGAAACAACAACCCCCATGCATTCCCCAAGGCAAGAAACAAAACATGACAGACTTACAAAATGTTCTCACACACACAACCATCTCTTTTTTTTTAACAAACTACATGTTAAAAACAAACGAGAGGGTCACATAAACTTTGTTCTCACAAATGTGTGTTCTAACAAACGATGGGAAAAACAAACAAAACAAACAAAACAAACAAAACAAAACAAACAAAACACGTGTTCTCACAAATCTCTCACAACTTTCTCAAATGTGTTCTCACAAGAAGGTGAGTTCACAAAAAAACCACATGTTCACACAAAACTGCCAAAGCATACCATACACAGTACAGTAAGAAATATATATATAGTTATAAATGTAAGAGCTTTATCTCTTCGGTGTAATTTTGAACATCTAATGTTGGTAAGGTGTCAGGCAAGGTAATAATTATAAACACACCTTAGTGCTAAAATAACAACGATATGCTCACAAGATTCTGTCGTCCCAAATGGACCAAGATAATTCCACAAAGCATTCTAGGTCTGAATGCTCACACACAAAGTAAAGTAGCCAAACTACACTGCAGAAGTTTGATCCGTTCAAAAATGGATTCCACGGAAACGATCTTCTCTAAAGTGATGGCAAATAACCAAATCAATAACATGACTGTAGTCCTACCATGTTGCTGACAAACCTAGAGACAAAACAGACAGTTGTCACTGGCATTCCTGTCATTCAAGTGATGATGACAATGTGGCAGGTAGCCTAGTGTTTAGAGGAGGCAGGTAGCCTGGTGGTTAGAGGAGGCAGGTAGCCTAGTGGTTAGAGGAGGCAGGTAGCCTAGTGGTTAGAGGAGGCATGTAGCCTAGTCGTTAGAGGAGGCAGGTAGCCTAATGGTTAGAGGAGGCAGGTAGCCTAGTGGTTAGAGGAGGCAGGTAGCCTAGTGGTTAGAGGAGGCAGGTAGCCTAGTGGTTAGAGGAGGCAGGTAGCCTAGTGGTTAGAGGAGGCAGGTAGCCTGGTGGTTAGAGGAGGCAGGTAGCCTAGTGGTTAGAGGAGGCAGGTAGCCTGGTGGTTAGAGGAGGCAGGTAGCCTGGTGGTTAGAGGAGGCAGGTAGTCTAGTGGTTAGAGGAGGCAGGTAGCCTGGTGGTTAGAGGAGGCAGGTAGCCTGGTGGTTAGAGGAGGCAGGTAGCCTGGTGGTTAGAGGAGGCAGGTAGCCTAGTGGTTAGAGGAGGCAGGTAGCCTAGTGGTTAGAGGAGGCAGGTAGCCTAGTGGTTAGAGGAGGCAGGTAGCCTAGTGGTTAGAGGAGGCAGGTAGCCTAGTGGTTAGAGGAGGCAGGTAGACTAGTGGTTAGAGGAGGCAGGTAGTCTAGTGGTTAGAGGAGGCAGGTAGCCTGGTGGTTAGAGGAGGCAGGTAGCCTAGTAGTTAGAGGAGGCATGTAGCCTAGCTGTTAGAGGAGACAGGTAGCCTAGTAGTTAGAGTGTTGGGCCAGTAACCACAAAGGTTCTTGGGTCGAATCCCCGAGCTGACAAGGTAAAAATATATAATTCTGCCACTGAACAAGGCAGTTAACCCACTGTTTCCCAGTAGCCTAGTTAAATAAAGGTTCAGTTCTCTGTCTCTTTCACAGTAATCAACAAGGGTTTTCTTATTAACAGAGGTCCACTCTCTCTTTCACAGTAATCAACAAGGGTTTTCTTATTAACAGAGGTCCACTCTCTCTTTCACAGTCATCAAAATGGGTTTTCTTATTAACAGAGGTCCACTCTCTCTTTCACAGTCAACAACATGGGTTTTCTTATTAACAGAGGTCCACTCTCTCTTTCACAGTCATCAATATGGGTTTTCTTATTAACAGAGGTCCACTCTCTCTTTCACAGTCAACAACATGGGTTTTCTTATTAACAGAGGTCCACTCTCTCTTTCAGTCAACAACATGGGTTTTCTTATTAACAGAGGACCATTCGCTCTTTCACAGTCAACAACATGGGTTTTCAGAGGTCCACTCTCTCTTTCACAGTCATCAACATGGGTTTTCTTATTAACAGAGGTCCACTCTCTCTTTCACAGTCAACAACATGGGTTTTCTTATTAACAGAGGTCCACTCTCTCTTTCACAGTCAACAACATGGGTTTTCTTATTAACAGAGGTCCACTCTCTCTTTCACAGTCAACAACATGGGTTTTCTTATTAACAGAGGTCCACTCTCTCTTTCAGTCAACAACATGGGTTTTCTTATTAACAGAGGACCATTCGCTCTTTCACAGTCAACAACATGGGTTTTCAGAGGTCCACTCTCTCTTTCACAGTCATCAACATGGGTTTTCTTATTAACAGAGGTCCACTCTCTCTTTCACAGTCATCAACATGGGTTTTCTTATTAACAGAGGTCCACTCTCTTTCACAGTCAACAACATGGGTTTTCTTATTAACAGAGGTCCACTCTCTCTTTCACAGTCATCAACATGGGTTTTCTTATTAACAGAGGTCCACTCTCTCTTTCACAGTCAACAACATGGGTTTTCTTATTAACAGAGGTCCACTCTCTCTTTCACAGTCAACAACATGGGTTTTCTATGGTGCCCTTAATAAAAAGTGCAAGTCAACTTTCTTCCTCTCTCTCTCTCTCTTTCTCTCACGTTTTCAACTTGATTGATTGAATTCAATACGACTTTATGAATTCAATAAGCCCTTTTAACAGATATTCCCTTATTAAGAAACACCAGTGTTCACCTCATCTCCTGAAAAAATCTTTGACTTCCCTCAATTATCAGTTTCTCCTCCTCTCCGCCCAGTATCGCCGTGCCGACGACGTACGCACACAGACACCCCGCCACAATGAAAAACACCGATAACATACCAAGGCTACGGTTGCCCCTGACAACAGCGATTGTCCTCTCAAAATGGCTGCCGAAAGAAGGGGGCGGGGCCAGGAGCTTATCGCCGTCCTCCATGTTGCCGCTGGAACAATGACGCGGAGATTTCTCGTCCTGAGAAAGATAACAGAAAATAAAGGGATGAATCAATCAATCAACGGAAGGATGGATGAAGGAACTGATGGATGACTGGACAAAAAAACATGAAGGATACACGGATGAATGAAGGGCGTGAGTCAGTAGCCTAACTGTTTGTGTCCAATGTATCGCTGTCCATTTGTAGCAGGCCTACAAGCTTTTCAGAACAGTTAGGGACACCAAGAGAGCTTCTGTGTTGTTCTTAGAACAGGTGTACGGTAGAGGTAGCATGCTTGGTGCCCATAATCAACACTGGAAACCTTAACTTTTGAGAGAAGCATTGGCTGATTCAGTGTAATTTAAGTGAAAGTCGAAAAACAAAAAACCTGCGGAGTGATTTAATGTCGGACAGTGAATGATTGTAACGTCCTCACAATGAAGAAGACACTAGGCACTAGCACTTTCTCTGAACCTCGCCTGATGACACCGATCCAGCTGGACCGATGACACTGATCCAGCTGGCCCGATGACACCGATCCAGCTGGACCGATGACACTGATCCAGCTGGCCTAATGGCACCGATCTAGCTGGCCCAATGACACCGATCCAGCTGGCCCAATAACACCGATCCAGCTGGCCCAATGACACTGATCCAGCTGGCCCAATGACTCTAAACAGGAAATAAACTAAGCTATAGACGGAACAGTGTTGTATCTACAGGTCAGTATGATACAGGAACCTATAGAGGGAACGGTGTTGTATCTACAGGTCAGTATGATACAGGAACCTATAGAGGGAACGGTGTTGTATCTACAGGTCAGTACGATACAGGAACCTATAGAGGGAACAGTGTTGTATCTACAGGTCAGTATGATACAGGAACCTATAGAGGGAACAGTGTTGTATCTACAGGTCAGTACAGGAACCTATAGAGGGAACAGTGTTGTATCTACAGGTCAGTACGATACAGGAACCTATAGAGGGAACAGTGTTGTATCTAAAGGTCAGTACGATACAGGAACCTATAGAGGGAACAGTGTTGTATCTACAGGTCAGTACAGGAACCTATAGAGGGAACAGTGTTGTATCTACAGGTCAGTACGATAGAGGAACCTATAGAGGGAACAGTGTTGTATCTAAAGGTCAGTACGATACAGGAACCTATAGAGGGAACAGTGTTGTATCTACAGGTCAGTACAGGAACCTATAAAGGGAACAGTGTTGTATCTACAGGTCAGTACAGGAACCTATAGAGGGAACAGTGTTGTATCTACAGGTCAGTACGATACAGGAACCTATAGAGGGAACAGTGTTGTATCTACAGGTCAGTACGATACAGGAACCTATAGAGGGAACAGTGTTGTATCTACAGGTCAGTATGATACAGGAACCTATAGAGGGAACAGTGTTGTATCTACAGGTCAGTACGATACAGGAACCTATAGAGGGAACAGTGTTGTATCTACAGGTCAGTACGATACAGGAACCTATAGAGGGAACAGTGTTGTATCTACAGGTCAGTACGATACAGGAACCTATAGAGGGAACAGTGTTGTACTACAGGTCAGTACAGGAACCTATAGAGGGAACAGTGTTGTATCTACAGGTCAGTACGATACAGGAACCTATAGAGGGAACAGTGTTGCATCTACAGGTCAGTACAGGAACCTATAGAGGGAACAGTGTTGTATCTACAGGTCAGTATGATACAGGAACCTATAGAGGGAACAGTGTTGTACTACAGGTCAGTACGATACAGGAACCTATAGAGGGAACAGTGTTGTATCTACAGGTCAGTATGATACAGGAACCTATAGACGGAACAGTGTTGTATCTACAGGTCAGTATGATACAGGGACCTATAGAGGGAACAGTGTTGTACTACAGGTCAGTACGATACAGGAACCTATAGAGGGAACAGTGTTGTATCTACAGGTCAGTACAGGAACCTATAAAGGGAACAGTGTTGTATCTACAGGTCAGGACAGGAACCTATAGAGGGAACAGTGTTGCATCTACAGGTCAGGACAGGAACCTATAGAGGGAACAGTGTTGTATCTACAGGTCAGTACGATAGAGGAACCTATAGAGGGAACAGTGTTGTATCTACAGGTCAGTACAGGAACCTATAGAGGGAACAGTGTTGTATCTACAGGTCAGTATGATACAGGAACCTATAGAGGGAACAGTGTTGTATCTACAGGTCAGTACGATACAGGAACCTATAGAGGGAACAGTGTTGTATCTACAGGTCAGTACGATAGAGGAACCTATAGAGGGAACAGTGTTGTATCTACAGGTCAGTACAGGAACCTATAGAGGGAACAGTGTTGTATCTACAGGTCAGTACGATACAGGAACCTATGGAGGGAACAGTGTTGTATCTACAGGTCAGTATGATACAGGAACCTATAGAGGGAACAGTGTTGTATCTACAGGTCAGTACGATACAGGAACCTATAGAGGGAACAGTGTTGTATCTACAGGTCAGTACGATACAGGAACCTATAGAGGGAACAGTGTTGTATCTACAGGTCAGTACGATACAGGAACCTATAGAGGGAACAGTGTTGTATCTACAGGTCAGTACAGGAACCTATAGAGGGAACAGTGTTGTATCTACAGGTCAGTACGATACAGGAACCTATAGAGGGAACAGTGTTGTATCTACAGGTCAGTACAGGAACCTATAGAGGGAACAGTGTTGTATCTACAGGTCAGTATGATACAGGAACCTATAGAGGGAACAGTGTTGTATCTACAGGTCAGTACGATACAGGAACCTATAGAGGGAACAGTGTTGTATCTACAGGTCAGTATGATACAGGAACCTATAGAGGAACAGTGTTGTATCTACAGGTCAGTATGATACAGGAACCTATAGAGGGAACAGTGTTGTATCTACAGGTCAGTACGATACAGGAACCTATAGAGGGAACAGTGTTGTATCTACAGGTCAGTACAGGAACCTATAAAGGGAACAGTGTTGTATCTACAGGTCAGGACAGGAACCTATAGAGGGAACAGTGTTGTATCTACAGGTCAGGACAGGAACCTATAGAGGGAACAGTGTTGTATCTACAGGTCAGTACGATAGAGGAACCTATAGAGGGAACAGTGTTGTATCTACAGGTCAGTACAGGAACCTATAGAGGGAACAGTGTTGTATCTACAGGTCAGTATGATACAGGAACCTATAGAGGGAACAGTGTTGTATCTACAGGTCAGTACGATACAGGAACCTATAGAGGGAACAGTGTTGTATCTACAGGTCAGTACGATAGAGGAACCTATAGAGGGAACAGTGTTGTATCTACAGGTCAGTACGATACAGGAACCTATAGAGGGAACAGTGTTGTATCTACAGGTCAGTACGATACAGGAACCTATAGAGGGAACAGTGTTGTATCTACAGGTCAGTATGATACAGGAACCTATAGAGGGAACAGTGTTGTATCTACAGGTCAGTACGATACAGGAACCTATAGAGGGAACAGTGTTGTATCTACAGG
This sequence comes from Oncorhynchus tshawytscha, assembly GCF_018296145.1. NCBI lineage: Eukaryota > Metazoa > Chordata > Actinopteri > Salmoniformes > Salmonidae > Oncorhynchus > Oncorhynchus tshawytscha. Next base: position 50,589 of record NW_024608613.1, on the reverse strand, counting down.
TCAGTACGATACAGGAACCTATAGAGGGAACAGTGTTGTATCTACAGGTCAGTACGATACAGGAACCTATAGAGGGAACAGTGTTGTATCTACAGGTCAGTACAGGAACCTATAGAGGGAACAGTGTTGTATCTACAGGTCAGTACGATACAGGAACCTATAGAGGGAACAGTGTTGCATCTACAGGTCAGTACAGGAACCTATAGAGGGAACAGTGTTGTATCTACAGGTCAGTACATACAGGAACCTATAGAGGGAACAGTGTTGTATCTACAGGTCAGTACGATACAGGAACCTATAGAGGGAACAGTGTTGTATCTACAGGTCAGTATGATACAGGAACCTATAGAGGGAACAGTGTTGTATCTACAGGTCAGTACGATACAGGAACCTATAGAGGGAACAGTGTTGTATCTACAGGTCAGTACAGGAACCTATAGAGGGAACAGTGTTGTATCTACAGGTCAGGACAGGAACCTATAGAGGGAACAGTGTTGTATCTACAGGTCAGTATGACAGGAACCTATAGAGGGAACAGTGTTGTATCTACAGGTCAGTACGATAGAGGAACCTATAGAGGGAACAGTGTTGTATCTACAGGTCAGTACAGGAACCTATAGAGGGAACAGTGTTGTATCTACAGGTCAGTATGATACAGGAACCTATAGAGGGAACAGTGTTGTATCTACAGGTCAGTACGATACAGGAACCTATAGAGGGAACAGTGTTGTATCTACAGGTCAGTACGATAGAGGAACCTATAGAGGGAACAGTGTTGTATCTACAGGTCAGTACAGGAACCTATAGAGGGAACAGTGTTGTACTACAGGTCAGTACAGGAACCTATAGAGGGAACAGTGTTGTATCTACAGGTCAGTATGATACAGGAACCTATAGAGGGAACAGTGTTGTATCTACAGGTCAATACGATACAGGAACCTATAGAGGGAACAGTGTTGTATCTACAGGTCAGTACGATACAGGAACCTATAGAGGGAACAGTGTTGTATCTACAGGTCAGTACAGGAACCTATAGAGGGAACAGTGTTGTATCTACAGGTCAATACGATACAGGAACCTATAGAGGGAACAGTGTTGTATCTACAGGTCAGTATGATACAGGACCTATAGAGGGAACAGTGTTGTATCTACAGGTCAGTACAGGAACCTATAGAGGGAACAGTGTTGTATCTACAGGTCAGTATGATACAGGAACCTATAGAGGGAACAGTGTTGTATCTACAGGTCAGTATGATACAGGAACCTATAAAGAGGAACAGTGTTGTATCTACAGGTCAGTACAGGAACCTATAGAGGGAACAGTGTTGTATCTACAGGTCAGTACAGGAACCTATAGAGGGAACAGTGTTGTATCTACAGGTCAGTACGATACAGGAACCTATAGAGGGAACAGTGTTGTATCTACAGGTCAGTACAGGAACCTATAGAGGGAACAGTGTTGTATCTACAGGTCAGGACAGGAACCTATAGAGGGAACAGTGTTGTATCTACAGGTCAGTATGATACAGGAACCTATAGAGGGAACAGTGTTGTATCTACAGGTCAGTATGATACAGGAACCTATAGAGGGAACAGTGTTGTATCTACAGGTCAGTACAGGAACCTATAAAGGGAACAGTGTTGTATCTACAGGTCAGTACAGGAACCTATAAAGGGAACAGTGTTGTATCTACAGGTCAGGACAGGAACCTATAGAGGGAACAGTGTTGTATCTACAGGTCAGTACAGGAACCTATAGAGGGAACAGTGTTGTATCTACAGGTCAGTATGATACAGGAACCTATAGAGGGAACAGTGTTGTATCTACAGGTCAGTACGATACAGGAACCTATAGAGGGAACAGTGTTGTATCTACAGGTCAGTACAGGAACCTATAGAGGGAACAGTGTTGTATCTACAGGTCAGTACAGGAACCTATAGAGGGAACAGTGTTGTATCTACAGGTCAGTATGATACAGGAACCTATAGAGGGAACAGTGTTGTATCTACAGGTCAGTACAGGAACCTATAGAGGGAACAGTGTTGTATCTACAGGTCAGTACGATACAGGAACCTATAGAGGGAACAGTGTTGTATCTACAGGTCAGTACGATACAGGAACCTATAAAGGGAACAGTGTTGTATCTACAGGTCAGTATGATACAGGAACCTATAGAGGGAACAGTGTTGTATCTACAGGTCAGTATGATACAGGAACCTATAGAGGGAACAGTGTTGTATCTACAGGTCAGTATGATACAGGAACCTATAGAGGGAACAGTGTTGTATCTACAGGTCAGTACGATACAGGAACCTATAGAGGGAACAGTGTTGTATCTACAGGTCAGTACGATACAGGAACCTATAGAGGGAACAGTGTTGTATCTACAGGTCAGTACAGGAACCTATAGAGGGAACAGTGTTGTATCTACAGGTCAGTACAGGAACCTATAGAGGGAACAGTGTTGTATCTACAGGTCAGTATGATACAGGAACCTATAAAGGGAACAGTGTTGTATCTACAGGTCAGTACGATACAGGAACCGAGTATGGCAGAATGTGAACACTATTTACTGAAGTATAACCAATTTGGAATAGGCCACTTCTCTAAGGGTTGGGAGGATAAAACATACCCTAGGTTGACTAGTTCCTATTCACACACTTGACTCATATCTTTCCATTTGTTTGACCTGAAAAGCAAACAGTAAGGTGAGCTGGCTGCCTGCGTTTAGCATATAACCACTGTTGCTTTAGCATAGCATATAACCACTGTTGCTTTAGCATAGCATATAACCACTGTTGCTTTAGCATAGCATATAACCACTGTTGCTTTAGCATAGCATATAACCACTGTTGCTTTAGCATAGCATATAACCACTGTTGCTTTAGCATAGCATATAACCACTGTTGCTTTAGCATAGCATATAACCACTGTTGCTTTAGCATAGCATATAACCACTGTTGCTTTAGCATAGCATATAACCACTGTTGCTTTAGCATAGCATATAACCACTGTTGCTTTAGCATATAAACACTCGTGTCTTGTTTTTCTCTTTCGTTTGTTATCATTTCCACACGATTTCGAGTTCTTCGTTACACTAACAGAGCAAAACGTACTTTCTAGAGTTAGCATTGTGAGCACTGCTTTTTGTTCCAAGTTATTTCGGTCCTTACAGTAGACTGGCGAAGCTAACCCTGAGGTGTTGATGTCACTTGACTGTTAGGAAGGCTTCTTACCTTCAGTGTGGAGCACGGTTGGCTGTTCCTCTGCTGTGAGCCGTAGCTGTTAGCATGCGCCTGCTGTGTGGAGGAGGCTAGCATCCCAGCTGAGTAGAGAGTATCCTTCTCATCTCTCGATAACGACTGGGTCTCGTCTCTCGACGACTCTGGGATGGACTCCAGGACACAACACTCGATCTGGGGGATACGTGAAAGGTCAAAGGTGGAGGGTCAGAGGTGGAGAGGGTCTGTAGGAAACGGAGAGGAATATAGACCCGATAGAGTTCTGGTCTGACCGAATTAGCATCGAAGCTAACAGGGTAAAGAGAGTAGTTGTGAATGGGGGAATTGGACACTCTCTTTCTCTCTCTACCTGTCTCTCTCTCTCTTCACCTCCTCCTCAACTACCTTACCTTCTCTCTTTCTAATCTCTCTCCTCACCTCCTCCCCACCTACCTTTCCTTCTCTGTTTCTACTCCCTCTCTCCAACTCTCTCTCTCCCCACCCCTTTCTCTCTCTAGTAGTGTGGTCAGGCATTGTGTTCATTTCTCAACACCATGAAATATTCAGCAGGTTGGTAACAAGAGGCTCTCTCTGCTGCCCTACTGTTCCTAGGACACAGGCAACAACAAGAGTTACAACACACTGTGGGCAGAAACAAACTACATAAACTACATGTACTGACTGTGTTATGGTGGTAGATATAAACTACATGTACTGACTGTGTTATGGTGGTAGATATAAACTACATGTACTGACTGTGTTATGGTGGTAGATATAAACTACATGTACTGACTGTGTTATGGTGGTAGATATAAACTACATGTACTGACTGTGTTATGGTGGTAGATATAAACTACATGTATTGACTGTGTTATGGTGGTAGATATAAACTACATGTACTGACTGTGTTATGGTGGTAGATATAAACTACATGTACTGACTGTGTTATGGTGGTAGATATAAACTACATGTACTGACTGTGTTATGGTGGTAGATATAAACTACATGTACTGACTGTGTTATGGTGGTAGATATAAACTACATGTACTGACTGTGTTATGGTGGTAGATATAAACTACATGTACTGACTGTGTTATGGTGGTAGATATAAACTACATGTACTGACTGTGTTATGGTGGTAGATATAAACTACATGTACTGACTGTGTTATGGTGGTAGATATAAACTACATGTACTGACTGTGTTATGGTGGTAGATATAAACTACATGTACTGACTGTGTTATGGTGGTAGATATAAACTACATGTACTGACTGTGTTATGGTGGTAGATATAAACTACATGTACTGACTGTGTTATGGTGGTAGATATAAACTACATGTACTGACTGTGTTATGGTGGTAGATATAAACTACATGTACTGACTGTGTTATGTGATAGGTGGTAGATATAAACTACATGTACTGACTGTGTTATGGTGGTAGATATAAACTACATGTATTGACTGTGTTATGGTGGTAGATATAAACTACATGTACTGACTGTGTTATGGTGGTAGATATAAACTACATGTACTGACTGTGTTATGGTGGTAGATATAAACTACATGTACTGACTGTGTTATGGTGGTAGATATAAACTACATGTATTGACTGTGTTATGGTGGTAGATATAAACTACATGTACTGACTGTGTTATGGTGGTAGATATAAACTACATGTATTGACTGTGTTATGGTGGTAGATATAAACTACATGTACTGACTGTGTTATGGTGGTAGATATAAACTACATGTACTGACTGTGTTATGGTGGTAGATATAAACTACATGTACTGACTGTGTTATGGTGGTAGATATAAACTACATGTACTGACTGTGTTATGGTGGTAGATATAAACTACATGTATTATGGTGTTATGGTAGATATAAACTACATGTACTGACTGTGTTATGGTGGTAGATATAAACTACATGTACTGACTGTGTTATGGTGGTAGATATAAACTACATGTACTGACTGTGTTATGGTGGTAGATATAAACTACATGTATTGACTGTGTTATGGTGGTAGATAAACTACATGTACTGACTGTGTTATGGTGGTAGATAAACTTTGGCTATTCTCTCCATGTATACATTATTTATCTTTCTTAAAAACCCCACTGTAGTCAGATATTAACGACTCATCATTTTATACAGGAGGAGGGTGGGTCCCCCCTAGTATACACCCCCCCTAGTATACATCAGGACGGTGGTCCCCCTAGTATACAGGAGGACGGTGGTCCCCCTAGTATACAGGAGGACGGTGGTCCCCCTAGTATACAGGAGGACGGTGGTCCCCCTAGTATACAGGAGGACGGTGGGTCCCCCCTAGTATACAGGAGGAAGGTAGTATACAGGAGGAGGGTGGTATACAGGAGGAGGGTGGTATACAGGAGGAGGGTGCCCCCTAGTATACAGGAGGAGGGTGTGGGCCCCCTAGTATACACCCCCTAGTATACAGGAGGAGGGTGCCCCCTAGTATACAGGAGGAGGGTGTGGGCCCCCCTAGTATACACCCCCTAGTATACAGGAGGAGGGTGGGTCCCCCTAGTATACAGGAGGAGGGTGGTATACAGGAGGAGGGTGGTATACAGGAGGAGGGTGGTATACAGGAGGAGGGTGGTATACAGGAGGAAGGTGGTATACAGGAGGAAGGTGGTATACAGGAGGAGGGTGGTATACAGGAGGAGGGTGGTATACAGGAGGAGGGTGGTATACAGGAGGAGGGTGGTATTCAGGAGGAGGGTGGTATACAGGAGGAGGGTGGTATACAGGAGGAGGGTGGTATTCAGGAGGAGGGTGGTATACAGGGGGAGGGTGGTATTCAGGAGGAGGGTGCCCCCTAGTATACAGGAGGAGGGTGGTATACAGGAGGAGGGTGGTATACAGGAGGAGGGTGGTATACAGGAGGAGGGTGGTATTCAGGAGGAGGGTGGTATACAGGGGGAGGGTGGTATACAGGAGGAGGGTGGTATCCAGGAGGAGGTTGGTATCCAGGAGGAGGGTGGTATACAGGAGGAGGGTGGTATACAGGAGGAGGGTAGTATACAGGAGGAGGGTGGTATCCAGGAGGAAGGTGGGTAGTATACAGGAGGAGGGTGGTATACAGGAGGAGGGTGGTATACAGGAGGAGGGTGGGCGGTGGGCCCCCTAGTATACAGGAGGAGGGAGGTATACAGGAGGATGGTGGGTAGTATACAGGAGGAGGGTGGTATACAGGAGGAGGGTGGTATACAGGAGGAGGGAGGTATACAGGAGGAGGGTGGTATCCAGGAGGATGGTGGGTGGTATACAGGAGGAGGGTGGTATACAGGAGGAAGGTGGGTAGTATACAGGAGGAGGGTGGTATACAGGAGGAGGGTGGTATACAGGAGGAGGGAGGTATACAGGAGGAGGGTGGTATCCAGGAGGTGGGTAGTATACAGGAGGAGGGTGGTATACAGGAGGAGGGTGGTATCCAGGAGGAGGGTGGTATACAGGAGGAGGGTGGTATACAGGGGAGGGTGGTATCCAGGAGGAGGATGGTATACAGGAGGAGGATGGTATACAGGAGGAGGGTGGTATCCAGGAGGAGGGTGGTATCCAGGAGGAGGGTGGTATACAGGAGGAGGGTGGTATAAAGGAGGAGGGTGGTATAAAGGAGGAGGATGGTATACAGGAGGAGGGTGGTATACAGGAGGAGGGAGGTATCCAGGAGGAGGGTGGTATACAGGAGGAGGGAGGTATACAGGAGGAGGTGGTATACAGGAGGAGGTGGTATCCAGGAGGAGGGTGGTATACAGGAGGGTGGTATACAGGAGGAGGGTGGTATACAGGAGGAGGGTGGTATACAGGAGGAGGGTGGTATCCAGGAGGAGGGTGGTATACAGGAGGAGGGTGGTATACAGGAGGAGGGTGGTATCCAGGAGGAGGGTGGTATACAGGAGGAGGGTGGGCCCCACCTAGTATACAGGAGGAGGGTGGTATCCAGGAGGAGGGTGGTATCCAGGAGGAGGGTGGTATCCAGGAGGAGGGTGGTATCCAGGAGGAGGGTGGTATACAGGAGGAGGGTAGTATACAGGAGGAGGGTGGTATCCAGGAGGAAGGTGGGTAGTATACAGGAGGAGGGTGGTATACAGGAGGAGGGTGGTATACAGGAGGAGGGTGGGCCGGTGGGCCCCCCCTAGTATACAGGAGGGGGAGGTACACAGGAGGAGGATGGTATATAGTATACAGTGTTCGAGTGTTTTGGGTTACTGTCGTACCGGCAGCGGTTTGGCGACGCCGATGCGCACGACCCCGTAGCCGGTGGTTTTGAGGACGTGCACGGCTCGCTCCAGCGTCGACCGGACCAGGTCCACGTCGTTGACGGACATGAGCCGGTCACCGGGCAGCAGGCGTCCGTCTGAGTCGGCCACGCCACCGGGGACCAGGGAGCGGATCACCAGGACAGTCTTAGAGTCGTCCTCTGGGTCCTGGAGAGGGACAACATAAGGAACAGGTGAACACCAGTTCAAAGGTCATGTCCTCCCAAAGGTCAAGTCCAATAGAAAGGAGAGAGTACAATTGTTTTGCTTCCCAGTTCATCTTTTTTTTATTGTCTTTCCAAAGGATCCACTCCTTGGCCCACCATCCTCTCCTCGTCTCCTGGTCTACATTACTAGTGATCCAAACCAGTTGAAAGAGAGTAGAGTAGGAAGCTAGACGTTAGACCATCAAGATGCACCACAGTCTTACCTGGTAGTCTAGGATGCTGAATCCCAGGCCTTCCTCTCCCTTCACCAGCTCTATCACCTGACTGTCTCTCTCCCACATGGCCAGAGGAGGAGACACAGGCTTATTAAAACCACGACTCCCACAATCCATGTTGTTACAACCAGGAAGTAGACAGCAGGGCTGGTCATACTGGGACTGGGAGAGGAGAAAGAGAGAGAGAGAGTTAGGGCACATCTCATATGACACCCCGGCTGCAGTCTGATTGACTATCCTTCCACCCTTCTTCCAGAAATAGTGTCTAAATAGTGTCACTCCGCCTAATGGTAGCAAAAGGATTGGATTGACCCCACCAATATGTCTGACACCATCTCCATATCCCTCCATTTCCCCATTCCTCCATCTCCATATCCCTCCATCTCCCCATCCCTCCATCTCCATCCATCTCAATATCCCTCCTTCTCCATATCCCTCCATCTCCATATCCCTCCATTTCCCCATTCCTCCATCTCCTCATCCCTCCATCTCCATCTCCCTCCATCTCCATAAACCTCCATCTCCACCCTCCATCTCTATATCCCTCCATCTCCATATCCCTCCATCTTCATATTCCTCCATCTCTATATCCCTACATCTCCATATCCCTCCATCTCTATATCCCTCCATCTCCATATCCCTCCATCTCTATATCCCTCCATCTCTATATCCCTCCATCTCCATATCCCTCCATCTCTATATCCATATCCCTCCATCTCCATATCCCTCCATCTCCATATTCCTCCATCTCTATATCCCTCCATCTCCATATCCCTCCATATCCCTCCATCTCCATATCCCTCCATCTCCATATCCCTCCATCTCCATATCCCTCCATCTCTATATCCCTACATCTCCATATCCCTCCATCTCCCCATCCCTCCATCTCTATATCCCTCCATCTCCATATCCCTCCATCTCTATATCCCTCCATCTCCATATCCCTCCATCTCTATATCCCTCCATCTCTATATCCCTCCATCTTCATATCCCTCCATCTCCATATCCCTCCATCTTCATATTCCTCCATATCCCTCCATCTCTATATCCCTCCATCTCCATATCCCTCCATCTCTATATCCCTCCATCTCCATATCCCTCCATCTCTATATCCCTCCATCTTCATATCCCTCCATCTCTATATCCCTCCATCTCCATATCCCTCCATCTCCATATGCCTCCATCTCCATATGCCTCCATCTCCATATGCCTCCATCTCCATATCCCTCCATCTCCATATCCCTCCATCTCCATATCCCTCCATCTCTATATCCCTCCATCTCCATCTCCCTCCATCTCCATCTCCCTCCATCTCCACATCCCTCCATCTCCATCTCCCTCCATCTCCACATCCCTCCATCTCCATATCCCTCCATCTCCATATCCCCCATCTCCATATTCCTCCATCTCTATATCCCTCCATCTCCATCTCCCTCCATCTCCATCTCCCTCCATCTCCACATCCCTCCATCTCCATCTCCCTCCATCTCCACATCCCTCCATCTCCATATCCCTCCATCTCCATATCCCCCATCTCCATATTCCTCCATCTCCATATCCCCCATCTCCATATTCCTCCATCTCTATATCCCTCCATCTCTATATCCCTCCATCTCCATATTCCTCCATCTCCCCACCCCTCCATCTCCCCATCTCTCTAGCTCCCCTCCATTTCCCTATTCCTCCATCCCACCGTCCATCACCCCCATCCCTCCATCTCCCCCTCCATCCCTCCTCCCCACCCCTCTCTACCTTGCTATTGAACTCAGCCAGTAGCTCTTTGAGGGGAGCTGTACATCTTCATCATCAGCATCATCGTGGTCACTGTCCCGTAGCTGTGGGTGCACGACGCGGCAGCACACCATACAAACACACAGAGGCAGCTCTCTCAGAACGCTGATCACCTCTCTGTGAGTCTCTCCTATCAGAGGGATACCATTCGCCTGGGAGAGGGGAGAAGCTTGTCTGGTCAGCAAACATGTTGTATGTACTGTATGTAGCTACATCATAGCAGAACAGGGTCAATGCTCCATTGGATGTGTGGATGGATGAATACATGAACGACTAAACAAATGAATGAATGAATGAACAAAGCAGTGAATTAAAGAACAAATTAATTCATTAATAAACCAAATGAATGAACGAATGAATATCCCTCCTCCATCTTCTGTACATCTGTCACTCCAGTGTTTAATTGCAATATTGTAATTACTTCGCCACTATGGCCTATTTATTGCCTTACCTCCCTTATCTTACCTCATTGACACACACTGTAATATAGACTTTTTCTACTGTATTATTGACTGTATGTTTGTTTATCCGATGTGTAACTCTGTGTTGTTGTTTGTGTCGAACTGCTTTGCTTTATCTTGGCCAGGTTGTAAATGAGAACTTGTTCTCAACTGGCCTACCTGGTTAAATAAAGGTGTTCTCAACTGGCCTACCTGGTTAAATAAAGGTGTTCCCAACTGGCCTACCTGGTTAAATAAAGGTGTTCTCAACTTGCCTACCTGGTTAAATAAAGGTGTTCTCAAATGGCCTACCTGGTTAAATAAAGGTGTTCTCAACTGGCCTACCTGGTTAAATAAAGGTGTTCTCAACTGGCCTACCTGGTTAAATAAAGGTGTTCTCAACTGGCCTACCTGGTTAAATAAAGGTGTTCTCAACTAGCCTACCTGGTTAATTAAAGGTGTTCTCAACTGGCCTACCTGGTTAAATAAAGGTGTTCCCAACTGGCCTACCTGGTTAAATAAAGGTGTTCCCAACTGGCCTACCTGGTTAAATAAAGGTGTTCTCAACTGACCTACCTGGTTAAATAAAGGTGTTCTCAACTAGCCTACCTGGTTAAATAAAGGTGTTCTCAACTGGCCTACCTGGTTAAATAAAGGTGTTCTCAACTAGCCTACCTGGTTAAATAAAGGTGTTTTCAACTGGCCTACCTGGTTAAATAAAGGTGTTCTCAACTAGTCTACCTGGTTAAATAAAGGTGTTCCCAACTGGCCTACCTGGTTAAATAAAGGTGTTCCCAACTGGCCTACCTGGTTAAATAAAGGTGTTCTCAACTGGCCTACCTGGTTAAATAAAGGTGTTCCCAACTGGCCTACCTGGTTAAATAAAGGTGAAATATGTTTTGTTTAAATGAATGCCTGGATGTGAATCAGTCCCTCCCACCTCCAGTATCTGGTCTCCAGGGTGTATCTTCCTGCTCTGTCCGACGGGCCCCTCAGGTAAGACGGAGCACAGGTAGTGGTGTCCTGCCCTGGCCTCCATGCTGATGCCTAGACCACTGGTCTCACTGAACCTCTCCAGCTGACACACCTGGGAAGGGGAGGGATAGTAGGGGTTAATAACACTCTCTATAGCTGACACACCTGGGAAGAGGAAGGATAGTAGGGGTTAATAACACTCTCCAGCTGACACACCTGGGAAGAGGAGGGGTAGAGGGGTTAATAACACTCTCTATAGCTGACACACCTGGGAAGGGATAGTAGGGGTTAATAACACTCTCCTCTCTATAGCTGACACACCTGGGAAGGGGAGGGATAGTAGGGGTTAATAACACTCTCTATAGCTGACACACCTGGGAAGGGGAGGGATAGTAGGGGTTAATAACACTCTCTATAGCTGACACACCTGGGAAGGGGAGGGATAGTAGGGGTTAATAACACTCTCTATAGCTGACACACCTGGGAAGAGGAGGGATAGTAGGGGTTAATAACACTCTCCTCTCTCCAGCTGACACACCTGGGAAGAGGAGGGATAGTAGGGGTTAATAACACTCTCTATAGCTGACACACCTGGGAAGAGGAGGGATAGTAGGGGTTAATAACACTCTCCAGCTGACACACCTGGGAAGGGGAGGGATAGTAGGGGTTAATAACACTCTCTATAGCTGACACACCTGGGAAGAGGAGGGATAGTAGGGGTTAATAACACTCTCCTCTCTATAGCTGACACACCTGGGAAGAGGAGGGATAGTAGGGGTTAATAACACTCTCTATAGCTGACACACCTGGGAAGAGGAGGGATAGTAGGGGTTAATAACACTCTCCTCTCTATAGCTGACACACCTGGGAAGAGGAGGGATAGTAGGGGTTAATAACACTCTCCTCTCTATAGCTGACACACCTGGGAAGGGGAGGGATAGTAGGGGTTAATAACACTCTCTATAGCTGACACACCTGGGAAGAGGAGGGATAGTAGGGGTTAATAACACTCTCTATAGCTGACACACCTGGGAAGAGGAGGGATAGTAGGGGTTAATAACACTCTCTATAGCTGACACACCTGGGAAGAGGAGGGATAGTAGGGGTTAATAACACTCTCTATAGCTGACACACCTGGGAAGAGGAGGGATAGTAGGGGTTAATAACACTCTCCTCTCTATAGCTGACACACCTGGGAAGGGGAGGGATAGTAGGGGTTAATAACACTCTCTATAGCTGACACACCTGGGAAGAGGAGGGATACTAGGGGCTAATAACACTCTCCTCTCTATAGCTGACACACCTGGGAAGAGGAGGGATAGTAGGGGTTAATAACACTCTCCTCTCTATAGCTGACACACCTGGGAAGGGGAGGGATAGTAGGGGTTAATAACATTCTCCTCTCTATAGCTGACACACCTGGGAAGGGGAGGGATAGTAGGGGTTAATAACACTCTCTATAGCTGACACACCTGGGAAGGGGAGGGATAGTAGGGGTTAATAACACTCTCTATAGCTGACACACCTGGGAAGGGGAGGGATAGTAGGGGTTAATACCACTCTCTATAGCTGACACACCTGGGAAGAGGAGGGATAGTAGGGGTTAATAACACTCTCCTCTCTATAGCTGACACACCTGGGAAGGGGAGGGATAGTAGGGGTTAATAACACTCTCCTCTCTATAGCTGACACACCTGGGAAGGGGAGGGATAGTAGGGGTTAATAACACTCTCTATAGCTGACACACCTGGGAAGGGGAGGGATAGTAGGGGTTAATACCACTCTCTATAGCTGACACACCTGGGAAGAGGAGGGATACTAGGGGTTAATAACACTCTCCTCTCTATAGCTGACACACCTGGGAAGAGGAGGGATAGTATGGGTTAATAACACTCTCCTCTCTATAGCTGACACACCTGGGAAGAGGAGGGATAGTAGGGGTTAATAACACTCTCTATAGCTGACACACCTGGGAAGGGGAGGGATAGTAGGGGTTAATAACACCCTCCTCTCTATAGCTGACACACCTGGGAAGAGGAGGGATAGTAGGGGTTAATAACACTCTCTATAGCTGACACACCTGGGAAGAGGAGGGATAGTAGGGGTTAATAACACTCTCTATAGCTGACACACCTGGGAAGGGGAGGGATAGTAGGGGTTAATAACACCCTCCTCTCTATAGCTGACACACCTGGGAAGAGGAGGGATAGTAGGGGTTAATAACACTCTCTATAGCTGACACACCTGGGAAGGGGAGGGATAGTAGGGGTTAATAACACTCTCCTCTCTATAGCTGACACACCTGGGAAGGGGAGGGATAGTAGGGGTTAATAACACTCTCCTCTCTATAGCTGACACACCTGGGAAGAGGAGGGATAGTAGGGGTTAATAACACTCTCTATAGCTGACACACCTGGGAAGAGGAGGGATAGTAGGGGTTAATAACACTCTCTATAGCTGACACACCTGGGAAGGGGAGGGATAGTAGGGGTTAATAACACCCTCCTCTCTATAGCTGACACACCTGGGAAGAGGAGGGATAGTAGGGGTTAATAACACTCTCTATAGCTGACACACCTGGGAAGGGGAGGGATAGTAGGGGTTAATAACACCCTCCTCTCTATAGCTGACACACCTGGGAAGGGGCGGGATAGTAGGGGTTAATAACACTCTCCTCTCTATAGCTGACACACCTGGGAAGGGGAGGGATAGTAGGGGTTAATAACACTCTCTATAGCTGACACACCTGGGAAGAGGAGGGATCGTAGGGGTTAATAACACTCTCTATAGCTGACACACCTGGGAAGGGGAGGGATAGTAGGGGTTAATAACACTCTCCTCTCTATAGCTGACACACCTGGGAAGAGGAGGGATAGTAGGGGTTAATAACACTCTCCTCTCTATAGCTGACACACCTGGGAAGAGGAGGGATAGTAGGGGTTAATAACACTCTCCTCTCTATAGCTGACACACCTGGGAAGGGGAGGGATAGTAGGGGTTAATAACACTCTCTATAGCTGACACACCTGGGAAGAGGAGGGATCGTAGGGGTTAATAACACTCTCTATAGCTGACACACCTGGGAAGGGGAGGGATAGTAGGGGTTAATAACACTCTCCTCTCTCTAGCTGACACACCTGGGAAGGGGAGGGATAGTAGGGGTTAATAACACACTCTATAGCTGACACACCTGGGAAGAGGAGGGATAGTAGGGGTTAATAACACTCTCCTCTCTATAGCTGACACACCTGGGAAGGGGAGGGATAGTAGGGGTTAATAACACTCTCTATAGCTGACACACCTGGGAAGGGGAGGGATAGTAGGGGTTAATAACACTCTCCTCTCTATAGCTGTACAGTCGAGGCTAAAAGTTTTGAGAATGACACAAATATTCATTTCCACAAAGTTTTCTGCTTCAGTGTTTTTAGATATTTTTGTCAGATGTTACTATGGAATACTGAAATATAATTACAAGCATTTCATAAGTGTCAAAGACTTTTATTGACAATTACATGAAGTTGATGCAAAGAGTCAATATTTGCAGTGTTGACCCTTCTTTTTCAGGACCTCTGCAATCTGCCCTGAGATGCTGTCAATTAACTTCTGGGCCACATCCTGACTGATGGCAGCCCATTCTTACATAATCAATGCTTGGAGTTTGTCAGAATTTGTGGGTGTTTGTTTGTCCATCCGCCTCTTGAGGATGGACCACTAGTTCTCAATGGGATTAAGGTCTGGGGAGTTTCCTGGCCATGGACCCAAAATATCAATGTTTTGTTCCCCGAGCCACTTAGTTATCACTTTTGCCTTATGGCAAGGTGCTCCATCAGGCTGGAAAAGGCATTGTTCATCACCAAACTGTTCCTGGATGGTTGGGAGAAGTTGCTCCCGGAGAATGTATTGGTACCATTCTTTATTCATGGCTGTGTTCTTAGGCAAAATTGTGAGTGAGCCCACTCCCTTGGCTGAGAAGCAACTCCACACATGAATGGCCTCAGGATGCTTTACTGTTGGCATGACACAGGACTGATGGTAGCGCTCACCTTGTCTTCTCCGGACAAGCTTTTTTCCGGATGCCCCCAAACAATCGGAAAGGGGATTCATCAGAGAAAATGACTTTACCCCAGTCCTCAGTAGTCCAAACCCTGTACCTTTTGCAGAATATCAGTCTGTCCCTGATGTTTTTCCTGGAGAGAAGTGGCTTCTTTGCTGCCCTTCTTGACACCAGGCCATCCTCCAAAAGTCTTCGCCTCACTGTGCGTGCAGATTCACTGACACCTGCCTTCTGCCATTCCTGAGCAAGCTCTGTACTGGTGGTGCCCCGAACCCGCAGCTGACTCAACTTTAGGAGACGGTCCTGGTGCTTGCTGGACTTTCTTGGGGGCCCTGAAGCCTTCTTCACAACAATTGAACCACTCTCCTTGAAGTTC
>NW_024608613.1:0-30000 GCF_018296145.1 Oncorhynchus tshawytscha | reverse complement strand
ACTTCCTGATGGGCAGACCACTGACAGTACGCCTTCTGATCTCTCATAATCTCTGTATCTCCCTTTCTGTCTCTCTTAACGACTTCCTGATGGGCAGACCACTGACAGTACGCCTTCTGATCTCTCATAATCTCTGTATCTCCCTTTCTGTCTCTCTTAAAGACTTCCTGATGGGCAGACCACTGACAGTACGCCTTCTGATCTCTCATAATCTCTGTATCTCCCTTTCTGTCTCTCTTAACGACTTCCTGATGGGCAGACCACTGACAGTACGCCTTCTGATCTCTCATAATCTCTGTATCTCCCTTTCTGTCTCTCTTAAAGACTTCCTGATGGGCAGACCACTGACAGTACGCCTTCTGATCTCTCATAATCTCTGTATCTCCTTTCTGTCTCTCTTAACGACTTCCTGATGGGCAGACCACTGACAGTACGCCTTCTGATCTCTCATAATCTCTGTATCTCCCTTTCTGTCTCTCTTAACGACTTCCTGATGGGCAGACCACTGACAGTACGCCTTCTGATCTCTCATAATCTCTGTATCTCCCTTTCTGTCTCTCTTAACGACTTCCTGATGGGCAGACCACTGACAGTATGCCTTCTGATCTCTCATAATCTCTCTCCCTTTCTGTCTCTCTTAACGACTTCCTGATGGGCAGACCACTGACAGTACGCCTTCTGATCTCTCATAATCTCTCTCCCTTTCTGTCTCTCTTAACGACTTCCTGATGGGCAGACCACTGACAGTACGCCTTCTGATCTCTCATAATCTCTGTATCTCCCTTTCTGTCTCTCTTAAAGACTTCCTGATGGGCAGACCACTGACAGTACGCCTTCTGATCTCTCATAATCTCTGTATCTCCCTTTCTGTCTCTCTTAACGACTTCCTGATGGGCAGACCACTGACAGTACGCCTTCTGATCTCTCATAATCTCTGTATCTCCCTTTCTGTCTCTCTTAAAGACTTCCTGATGGGCAGACCACTGACAGTACGCCTTCTGATCTCTCATAATCTCTGTATCTCCCTTTCTGTCTCTCTTAACGACTTCCTGATGGGCAGACCACTGACAGTACACCTTCTGATCTCTCATAATCTCTGTATCTCCCTTTCTGTCTCTCTTAACGACTTCCTGATGGGCAGACCACTGACAGTACGCCTTCTGATCTCTCATAATCTCTGTATCTCCCTTTCTGTCTCTCTTAACGACTTCCTGATGGGCAGACCACTGACAGTACGCCTTCTGATCTCTCATAATCTCTGTATCTCCCTTTCTGTCTCTCTTAAAGACTTCCTGATGGGCAGACCACTGACAGTACGCCTTCTGATCTCTCATAATCTCTGTATCTCCCTTTCTGTCTCTCTTAAAGACTTCCTGATGGGCAGACCACTGACAGTACACCTTCTGATCTCTCATAATCTCTGTATCTCCCTTTCTGTCTCTCTTAACGACTTCCTGATGGGCAGACCACTGACAGTACACCTTCTGATCTCTCATAATCTCTGTATCTCCCTTTCTGTCTCTCTTAACGACTTCCTGATGGGCAGACCACTGACAGTACGCCTTCTGATCTCTCATAATCTCTGTATCTCCCTTTCTGTCTCTCTTAACGACTTCCTGATGGGCAGACCACTGACAGTACGCCTTCTGATCTCTCATAATCTCTGTATCTCCCTTTCTGTCTCTCTTAAAGACTTCCTGATGGGCAGACCACTGACAGTACGCCTTCTGATCTCTCATAATCTCTGTATCTCCCTTTCTGTCTCTCTTAAAGACTTCCTGATGGGCAGACCACTGACAGTACACCTTCTGATCTCTCATAATCTCTGTATCTCCCTTTCTGTCTCTCTTAACGACTTCCTGATGGGCAGACCACTGACAGTACACCTTCTGATCTCTCATAATCTCTGTATCTCCCTTTCTGTCTCTCTTAACGACTTCCTGATGGGCAGACCACTGACAGTACACCTTCTGATCTCTCATAATCTCTGTATCTCCCTTTCTGTCTCTCTTAACGACTTCCTGATGGGCAGACCACTGACAGTACGCCTTCTGATCTCTCATAATCTCTGTATCTCCCTTTCTGTCTCTCTTAACGACTTCCTGATGGGCAGACCACTGACAGTACGCCTTCTGATCTCTCATAATCTCTGTATCTCCCTTTCTGTCTCTCTTAAAGACTTCCTGATGGGCAGACCACTGACAGTACACCTTCTGATCTCTCATAATCTCTGTATCTCCCTTTCTGTCTCTCTTAACGACTTCCTGATGGGCAGACCACTGACAGTACACCTTCTGATCTCTCATAATCTCTGTATCTCCCTTTCTGTCTCTCTTAAAGACTTCCTGATGGGCAGACCACTGACAGTACGCCTTCTGATCTCTCATAATCTCTGTATCTCCCTTTCTGTCTCTCTTAAAGACTTCCTGATGGGCAGACCACTGACAGTACGCCTTCTGATCTCTCATAATCTCTGTATCTCCCTTTCTGTCTCTCTTAACGACTTCCTGATGGGCAGACCACTGACAGTACGCCTTCTGATCTCTCATAATCTCTGTATCTCCCTTTCTGTCTCTCTTAACGACTTCCTGATGGGCAGACCACTGACAGTACGCCTTCTGATCTCTCATAATCTCTGTATCTCCCTTTCTGTCTCTCTTAAAGACTTCCTGATGGGCAGACCACTGACAGTACACCTTCTGATCTCTCATAATCTCTGTATCTCCCTTTCTGTCTCTCTTAACGACTTCCTGATGGGCAGACCACTGACAGTACACCTTCTGATCTCTCATAATCTCTGTATCTCCCTTTCTGTCTCTCTTAAAGACTTCCTGATGGGCAGACCACTGACAGTACGCCTTCTGATCTCTCATAATCTCTGTATCTCCTTTCTGTCTCTCTTAACGACTTCCTGATGGGCAGACCACTGACAGTACACCTTCTGATCTCTCATAATCTCTGTATCTCCCTTTCTGTCTCTCTTAACGACTTCCTGATGGGCAGACCACTGACAGTATGCCTTCTGATCTCTCATAATCTCTCTCCCTTTCTGTCTCTCTTAAAGACTTCCTGATGGGCAGACCACTGACAGTACGCCTTCTGATCTCTCATAATCTCTCTCACTTTCTGTCTCTCTTAAAGACTTCCTGATGGGCAGACCACTGACAGTACACCTTCTGATCTCTCATAATCTCTCTCACTTTATGTCTCTCTTAAAGACTTCCTGATGGGCAGACCACTGACAGTACGCCTTCTGATCTCTCATAATCTCTCTCACTTTATGTCTCTCTTAAAGACTTCCTGATGGGCAAACCACTGACAGTACACCTTCTGATCTCTCATAATCTCTCTCACTTTATGTCTCTCTTAAAGACTTCCTGATGGGCAGACCACTGACAGTACACCTTCTGATCTCTCATAATCTCTCTCACTTTCTGTCTCTCTTAAAGACTTCCTGATGGGCAGACCACTGACAGTACGCCTTCTGATCTCTCATACTCTCACTTTCTTTCTCTCTTAACGACTTCCTGAAAGGCAGACCACAGGCTGTGAGGATTGGCAACAACGCCTCCTCCACGCTGACTCGTAACACAGGGGCCCCCCAGGGGTGTGTCCTCAGTCCTCTGCTGTTCTCCCTGTTCACGTACGACCGTGTGGCTTTGCATGACACCAACTCCATCATCAAGTTTGCTAACGACACCACGGTTGTAACCAACAACGACAATTCAGCCTATAGGGAGGAGGTAAGTGAATTGGCATTGTGGTGCCATGACAACAAACTCTCCCTCAACGTCAAAGCAATACAAAGGAGTTGATTGTTGACTTCAGGAAGCAGAGGAGGGATCAGGCCCCGGTCCAAATCAACGGGACTGCAGGTAGAGAGAGTCACGAGTTTTAAGTTCCTCTGCGTCCACCATCACCGAGGACTTGTCCTGGACCAACAACATCACCCACCTCTCCACTCCACACATACCTGTTTGCCTATCCTGGACCAACAACATCACCCACCTCTCCACTCCACACATACCTGTTTGCCCATCCTGGACCAACAACATCACCCAACTCTCCACTCCACACATACCTGTTTGCCCATCCTGGACCAACAACATCACCCAACTCTCCACTCCACACATACCTGTTTGCCCATCCTGGACCAACAACATCACCCACCTCTCCACTCCACACATACCTGTTTGCCCATCCTGGACCAACAACATCACCCACCTCTCCACTCCACACATACCTGTTTGCCCATGCTGGACCAACAACATCACCCACCTCTCCCCTCCACACATACCTGTTTGTCCATCCTGGCCCAACAACATCACCCACCTCTCCCCTCCACACATACCTGTTTCTCCATCCTGGACCAACAACATCACCCACCTCTCCCCTCCACACATACCTGTTTGCCCATCCTGGACCAACAACATCACCCACCTCTCCCCTCCACACATACCTGTTTCTCCATCCTGGACCAACAACATCACCCACCTCTCCCCTCCACACATACCTGTTTCTCCATCCTGGACCAACAACATCACCCACCTCTCCCCTCCACACATACCTGTTTGTCCATCCTGGCCCAACAACATCACCCACCTCTCCCCTCCACACATACCTGTTTGCCCATCCTGGACCAACAACATCACCCACCTCTCCCCTCCATACATACCTGTTTGCCCATCCTGGACCAACAACATCACCCACCTCTCCCCTCCATACATACCTGTTTGCCCATCCTGGCCACCCTCTGTTGTTGCTGGGCGAGGAGAGGGAGTGGGGGCGACGAGAGGGAGAGGTCATTGGTTCCCGTGGAGACCGCGACGTCCCTAGCAATCAGCAGTTTGACCCTTGACCCTGCGTTGCGGAGAACGTGAGCCACTTCCTCGTTGCCCATGCCCGCCAGGTCTGTGTCCCCGATACGCAGGATGTGGTCCCCGCTGCGCAGACGCTTGTCCTGGGAGGGACATCACTTTTTAATCACTTTTACAGATTTTTGTGTGTTCTACTTTGACATGTCACATTTTTGTAAAAGCTAACTCAGTCATTTAAAGACAATTCACAAGTGGATGGTTGTCGTACACAGCGGGGTTGAAGATGACACTGGCAAAGTCAAAACGTGTTTGAACCTACGGTGTGTTTCATGTCTATATTATCCAGCAGTGTGACTTTGTCACATTTCACTTAGGCTGATCAAACTAAGTTGATATTGTATTGATTGATTGACTGACATACCAGTCCAGCAGGGCCACTTGGTAGGACGGTTTTGACCAGGACTCCAGAGGATCGACCCCCTACAATGCCGAAGCCCAGCCCCTTCCCATCGTTCTCCAGCTCTATCAACTCTATGTGACGCTTCTGAGAGGGAGAGAGATGGAGGGAGAGACAGAGAGAGAAAGGGGAGAGAGAAAGAAAGAGAGAGAGAGAAAGAGAGACAGACAGACAGATAGAGAGACAGAGATGGTCAACTACACACACAGACAGGTTTTCCTAATTTACTGTAAGACACGGGAACTCACCTCATTGTAAAGTATGTAAGACACGGAACTCACCTCAATGTAAAGTATGTAAGACACGGAACTCACCTCATTGTAAAGTATGTAAGACACGGGAACTCACCTCATTGTAAAGTATGTAAGACACGGGAACTCACCTCAATGTAAAGTATGTAAGACACGGGTACTCACCTCATTGTAAAGTATGTAAGACACGGGAACTCACCTCAATGTAAAGTATGTAAGACACGGGAACTCACCTCATTGTAAAGTATGTAAGACATGGGAACTCACCTCATTGTAAAGTATGTAAGACACGGAACTCACCTCAATGTATAGTATGTTAGACATGGGAACTCACCTCGTTGTAAAGTATGTTAGACATGGGAACTCACCTCATTGTAAAGTAGCTAAGACACGGGAACTCACCTCATTGTAAAGTAGCTAAGACACGGGAACTCACCTCATTGTAAAGTAGCTAAGACACGGGAACTCACCTCATTGTAAAGTATGTTAGACACGGGAACTCACCTCGTTGGCGATATACGACAGGTTCCTTCCCATCGATAAGGTCCTGGAGATTCGTGGAGGCGTACATAACTGGGAAAAGAAGGACACTAATGTCAGCTAATTAGACCTGCTGAAACTACAGGAGAGGAGAACAGTAATGTCAGCTGATCTCGGATCAATTGTCCCTTTCAGATCCTGATGAATCAGACGACATGAACGGGGGGGGGAGGGGGGGAACTGATCCTAGATCAGCACTCGTACTGAGACACTTCATGAAAACGCACCCTGGTGTCACAGTGGTGGGATTGGACAAAAAATGTGAGGTGAAAAGGTACCTCTTTGCCCGTATCCACAAAGCATCTCAGAGTATAATCGCTGACCTACGATCGGTCCATAAAATCAAATCAAACTGTATTTGTCACATGCACCGAATACAACAAGTACAGACCTTATCGTGAAATGCTTTACTTACAAGCCCTTAACCAACAGTGCAGTTCAAGAAGAGTTAAGAAAATATTTACCAAGTTGACTAAAATTTAAAAAGTAAAAATAAAAAGTAACACAATAAAAATAACAATAACGCTATATACAGGGGGCACCAGTACAGAGTCAATGTGGAGGCTATATACAGGGGGGTAACCGGTACCGAGTCAGTGTGGAGGTTATATACAGGGGGTAACCGTACCGAGTCGGTGTGGAGGTTATATACAGGGGGCACCAGTACCGAGTCAGTGTGGAGGTTATATACAGGGGGCACCAGTACAGAGTCAGTGTGGAGGTTATATACAGGGGGCACCAGTACAGAGTCAGTGTGGAGGTTATATACAGGGGGCACCAGTACAGAGTCAGTGTGGAGGTTATATACAGGGGGCACCAGTACAGAGTCAGTGTGGAGGTTATATACAGGGGGCACCAGTACAGAGTCAGTGTGGAGGTTATATACAGGGGGCACCAGTACAGAGTCAGTGTGGAGGTTATATACAGGGGCACCAGTACAGAGTCAGTGTGGAGGTTATATACAGGGGGCACCAGTACAGAGTCAGTGTGGAGGTTATATACAGGGGGCACCAGTACACCAGAGTCAGTGTGGAGGTTATATACAGGGGGCACCAGTACAGAGTCAGTGTGGAGGTTATATACAGGGGGGGGGCACCAGTACAGAGTCAGTGTGGAGGTTATATACAGGGGGTACCAGTACAGAGTCAGTGTGGAGGTTATATACAGGGGGCACCAGTACAGAGTCAGTGTGGAGGTTATATACAGGGGGCACCAGTACAGAGTCAATGTGGAGGTTATATACAGGGGGTACCAGTACAGAGTCAGTGTGGAGGTTATATACAGGGGGCACCAGTACCGAGTCAGTGTGGAGGTTATATACAGGGGGCACCAGTACAGAGTCAGTGTGGAGGTTATATACAGGGGTACCAGCACAGAGTCAGTGTGGAGGCTTATATACAGGGGGCACCAGTACAGAGTCAGTGTGGAGGTTATATACAGGGGGTAACCAGTACAGAGTCAATGTGGAGGTTATATACAGGGGGCACCAGTACAGAGTCAATGTGGAGGCTATATACAGGGGGCACCAGTACAGAGTCAATGTGGAGGTTATATACAGGGGGCACCAGTACAGAGTCAATGTGGAGGTTATATACAGGGGGCACCAGTACAGAGTCAGTGTGGAGGTTATATACAGGGGGCACCAGTACAGAGTCAATGTGGAGGTTATATACAGGGGGCAGAGTACAGAGTCAATGTGGAGGTTATATACAGGGGGCACCAGTACAGAGTCAATGGAGGTTATATACAGGGGGCACCAGTACAGAGTCATGTGGAGGTTATATACAGGGGGCACCAGTACAGAGTCAGTGTGGAGGTTATATACAGGGGGTACCGGTACAGAGTCAGTGTGGAGGTTATATACAGGGGGCACCAGTACAGAGTCAATGTGGAGGTTATATACAGGGGGTACCAGTACAGAGTCAGTGTGGAGGTTATATACAGGGGGCACCAGTACAGAGTCAATGTGGAGGTTATATACAGGGGGCACCAGTACAGAGTCAGTGTGGAGGTTATATACAGGGGGCACCAGTACAGAGTCAGTGTGGAGGTTATATACAGGGGGTAACCAGGTACAGAGTCAGTGTGGGAGGTTATATACAGGGGGCACCAGTACAGAGTCAATGTGGAGGTTATATACAGGGGGTACCAGTACAGAGTCAGTGTGGAGGTTATATACAGGGGGCACCAGTACAGAGTCAATGTGGAGGTTATATACAGGGGGCACCAGTACAGAGTCAGTGTGGAGGTTATATACAGGGGGGCACCAGTACAGAGTCAGTGTGGAGGTTATATACAGGGGGCACCAGTACAGAGTCAATGTGGAGGTTATATACAGGGGGCACCAGTACAGAGTCAATGTGGAGGTTATATACAGGGGGCACCAGTACAGAGTCAATGTGGAGGTTATATACAGGGGGTAACCAGTACAGAGTCAATGTGGAGGTTATATACAGGGGGCACCAGTACAGAGTCAATGTGGAGGTTATATACAGGGGGCACCAGTACAGAGTCAATGTGGAGGTTATATACAGGGGGCACCAGTACAGAGTCAATGTGGAGGTTATATACAGGGGGCACCAGTACAGAGTCAGTGTGGAGGTTATATACAGGGGGCACCAGTACAGAGTCAGTGTGGAGGTTATATACAGGGGGCACCAGTACAGAGTCAATGTGGAGGTTATATACAGGGGGTACCAGTACAGAGTCAATGTGGAGGTTATATACAGGGGGCACCAGTACAGAGTCAGTGTGGAGGTTATATACAGGGGGCACCAGTACAGAGTCAGTGTGGAGGTTATATACAGGGGGTACCAGTACAGAGTCAGTGTGGAGGTTATATACAGGGGGCACCAGTACAGAGTCAGTGTGGAGGTTATATACAGGGGGTACCAGTACAGTCAGTGTGGAGGCTTATATACAGGGGGCACCAGTACAGAGTCAGTGTGGAGGTTATATACAGGGGGCACCAGTACAGAGTCAATGTGGAGGCTTATATACAGGGGGCACCAGTACAGAGTCAATGTGGAGGTTATATACAGGGGGCACCAGTACAGAGTCAGTGTGGAGGTTATATACAGGGGGCACCAGTACAGAGTCAGTGTGGAGGTTATATACAGGGGGCACCAGTACAGAGTCAGTGTGGAGGCTATATACAGGGGGCACCAGTACAGAGTCAATGTGGAGGTTATATACAGGGGGCACCAGTACAGAGTCAGTGTGGAGGTTATATACAGGGGGCACCAGTACAGAGTCAGTGTGGAGGTTATATACAGGGGGCACCAGTACAGAGTCAGTGTGGAGGTTATATACAGGGGGCACCAGTACAGAGTCAGTGTGGAGGTTATATACAGGGGGCACCAGTACAGAGTCAATGTGGAGGTTATATACAGGGGGCACCAGTACAGAGTCAGTGTGGAGGCTATATACAGGGGGTACCAGTACAGAGTCAATGTGGAGGTTATATACAGGGGGCACCAGTACAGAGTCAATGTGGAGGTTATATACAGGGGGGCACCAGGTACAGAGTCAATGTGGAGGTTATATACAGGGGGCACCAGTACAGAGTCAGTGTGGAGGTTATATACAGGGGGCACCAGTACAGAGTCAATGTGGAGGCTTATATACAGGGGGCACCAGTACAGAGTCAATGTGGAGGTTATATACAGGGGGTACCAGCACAGAGTCAATGTGGAGGCTATATACAGGGGGTACCGGTACAGAGTCAATGTGGAGGTTATATACAGGGGGCACCAGTACAGAGTCAGTGTGGAGGTTATATACAGGGGGCACCAGTACCGAGTCAGTGTGGAGGTTATATACAGGGGGCACCAGTACCGAGTCAGTGTGGAGGTTATATACAGGGGGCACCAGTACAGAGTCAGTGTGGAGGTTATATACAGGGGGCACCAGGTACAGAGTCAGTGTGGAGGCTATATACAGGGGGTACCAGTACAGAGTCAATGTGGAGGTTATATACAGGGGGTACAGGTACAGAGTCAGTGTGGAGGTTATATACAGGGGGCACCAGTACAGAGTCAGTGTGGAGGTTATATACAGGGGGCACCAGTACAGAGTCAGTGTGGAGGTTATATACAGGGGGCACCAGTACAGAGTCAGTGTGGAGGTTATATACAGGGGGCACCAGTACAGAGTCAGTGTGGAGGTTATATACAGGGGGCACCAGTACAGAGTCAGTGTGGAGGTTATATACAGGGGGCACCAGTACAGAGTCAGTGTGGAGGTTATATACAGGGGGTACCAGGGTACAGAGTCAATGTGGAGGTTATATACAGGGGGCACCAGTACAGAGTCAATGGAGGTTATATACAGGGGGTACCAGTACAGAGTCAGTGTGGAGGTTATATACAGGGGGCACCAGTACAGAGTCAATGTGGAGGTTATATACAGGGGGCACCAGTACAGAGTCAGTGTGGAGGTTATATACAGGGGGCACCAGTACAGAGTCAGTGTGGAGGTTATATACAGGGGTACCGGTACAGAGTCAGTGTGGAGGCTATATACAGGGGGTACCAGGTACAGAGTCAATGTGGAGGCTATATACAGGGGTACCAGTACAGAGTCAGTGTGGAGGCTATATACAGGGGGCACCAGTACAGAGTCAATGTGGAGGTTATATACAGGGGGCACCAGTACCGAGTCAGTGTGGAGGTTATATACAGGGGGCACCAGTACCGAGTCAGTGTGGAGGTTATATACAGGGGGTAACCAGTACCGAGTCAGTGTGGAGGTTATACAGGGGGCACCAGTACAGAGTCAGTGTGGAGGTTATATACAGGGGGTACCAGTACCGAGTCAGTGTAGAGGTTATATACAGGGGGTACCAGTACCGAGTGAGTGTGCGAGAGTACAGGTATCTTATTCATTATGAACTAAAAAGCAAACAACTGATCCTAGATCAGCACTAGACCAGAATAGGATACGATATAACCCACACCCTTACCTGTTTCATTATGAACTAAAAAGCAAACAACTGATCCTAGATCAGCACTAGACCAGAATAGGATACGATATAACCCACACCCTTACCTGAGTCATACACTGTATCTTATTGGTCACGGCGTTGCTTTCTGTGTTTGTGTTGAGAGCATTGAGACTGCCTCCGTAGTTCTGCAGAGGTAGGAAGGGTTTAGCAGGGGGGCTATCTCCTCCTCCTCCTCCTCCTCCTCCTCCACCACCTCCACTACTGCTGCTGCTGTTGTTCTGGGCCCAGGTATAGGAGTCGCTATGGGAGATGGTCCTCAGGCCCAGAGACATGGCTGTGGAGAGACCCGTGTTGAGGGAAACAGACTTCGGTACTGACTTCTTCTCCTGGGTGAGAGAGGAGAAGGAGGGGGGATTTAAATATCTCTGTTTTGCTGACAGGTGTGTCAATGTCGACCACAGAATATCCATCCATCCAACTGTGATTGTGATGTTGTGTAAACCGAAGTCCAATCCATGTCTTTGGTCCATCCTGTCTAACCAGCTAATCTAATCCAGTTCCGCGTTTTACAGAGACGAGGACAGAGGAGATATAGAGGTAGTAGTCAGTCTGTCTAACAGGTAGGAGATATAGAGGTAGTAGTCAGTCTGTCTAACAGGTAGGAGTTATAGAGGTAGTAGTCAGTCTGTCTAACAGGTAGGAGTTATAGAGGTAGTAGTCAGTCTGTCTAACAGGTAGGAGATATAGAGGTAGTAGTCAGTCTGTCTAACAGGTAGGAGTTATAGAGGTAGTAGTCAGTCTGTCTAACAGGTAGGAGTTATAGAGGTAGTAGTCAGTCTGTCTAACAGGTAGGAGTTATAGAGGTAGTAGTCAGTCTGTCTAACAGGTAGGAGTTATAGAGGTAGTAGTCAGTCTGTCTAACAGGTAGGAGTTATAGAGGTAGTAGTCAGTCTGTCTAACAGGTAGGAGTTATAGAGGTAGTATACTGTAGTCAGTCTGTCTAACAGGTAGGAGTTATAGAGGTAGTAGTCAGTCTGTCTAACAGGTAGGAGTTATAGAGGTAGTAGTCAGTCTGTCTAACAGGTAGGAGATATAGAGGTAGTAGTCAGTCTGTCTAACAGGTAGGAGTTATAGAGGTAGTAGTCAGTCTGTCTAACAGGTAGGAGATATAGAGGTAGTAGTCAGTCTGTCTAACAGGTAGGAGTTATAGAGGTAGTAGTCAGTCTGTCTAACAGGTAGGAGTTATAGAGGTAGTAGTCAGTCTGTCTAACAGGTAGGAGTTATAGAGGTAGTAGTCAGTCTGTCTAACAGGTAGGAGTTATAGAGGTAGTAGTCAGTCTGTCTAACAGGTAGGAGTTATAGAGGTAGTAGTCAGTCTGTCTAACAGGTAGGAGTTATAGAGGTAGTAGTCAGTCTGTCTAACAGGTAGGAGTTATAGAGGTAGTAGTCAGTCTGTCTAACAGGTAGGAGTTATAGAGGTAGTAGTCAGTCTGTCTAACAGGTAGGAGATATAGAGGTAGTAGTCAGTCTGTCTAACAGGTAGGAGATATAGAGGTAGTAGTCAGTCTGTCTAACAGGTAGGAGATATAGAGGTAGTATACTGTAGTCAGTCTGTCTAACAGGTAGGAGATATAGAGGTAGTAGTCAGTCTGTCTAACAGGTAGGAGTTATAGAGGTAGTAGTCAGTCTGTCTAACAGGTAGGAGATATAGAGGTAGTAGTCAGTCTGTCTAACAGGTAGGAGTTATAGAGGTAGTATACTGTAGTCAGTCTGTCTAACAGGTAGGAGATATAGAGGTAGTAGTCAGTCTGTCTAACAGGTAGGAGTTATAGAGGTAGTAGTCAGTCTGTCTAACAGGTAGGAGTTATAGAGGTAGTAGTCAGTCTGTCTAACAGGTAGGAGTTATAGAGGTAGTAGTCAGTCTGTCTAACAGGTAGGAGTTATAGAGGTAGTAGTCAGTCTGTCTAACAGGTAGGAGTTATAGAGGTAGTATACTGTCAGTCTGTCTAACAGGTAGGAGTTATAGAGGTAGTAGTCAGTCTGTCTAACAGGTAGGAGATATAGAGGTAGTAGTCAGTCTGTTTAACAGGTAGGAGTTATAGAGGTAGTAGTCCGTCTGTCTAACAGGTAGGAGTTATAGAGGGAGTATACTGTCAGTCAGTCTAACAGGTAGGAGATATAGAGGTAGTATACTGTAGTCAGTCTGTCTAACAGGTAGGAGTTATAGAGGTAGTATACTGTAGTCAGTCTGTCTAACAGGTAGGAGTTATAGAGGTAGTAGTCAGTCAGTCTAACAGGTAGGAGTTATAGAGGTAGTATACTGTAGTCAGTCTGTCTAACAGGTAGGAGTTATAGAGGTAGTAGTCAGTCTGTCTAACAGGTAGGAGTTATCTAACAGGTAGGAGTATAGAGGTAGTCAGTCAGTCTAACAGGTAGGAGTTATAGAGGTAGTATACTGTAGTCAGTCTGTCTAACAGGTAGGAGTTATAGAGGTAGTAGTCAGTCTGTCTAACAGGTAGGAGTTATAGAGGTAGTAGTCAGTCTGTCTAACAGGTAGGAGATATAGAGGTAGTAGTCAGTCTGTCTAACAGGTAGGAGATAGAGGTAGTATACTGTAGTCAGTCTGTCTAACAGGTAGGAGTTATAGAGGTAGTAGTCAGTCTGTCTAACAGGTAGGAGATATAGAGGTAGTAGTCAGTCTGTCTAACAGGTAGGAGTATAGAGGTAGTAGTCAGTCTGTCTAACAGGTAGGAGATATAGAGGTAGTATACTGTAGTCAGTCTGTCTAACAGGTAGGAGTTATAGAGGTAGTAGTCAGTCTGTCTAACAGGTAGGAGTTATAGAGGTAGTAGACAGTCTGTCTAACAGGTAGGAGTTATAGAGGTAGTATACTGTAGTCAGTCTGTCTAACAGGTAGGAGTTATAGAGGTAGTAGTCAGTCTGTCTAACAGTCAGTCTGTCTAACAGGTAGGAGTTATAGAGGTAGTAGTCAGTCTGTCTAACAGGTAGGAGTTATAGAGGTAGTATACTGTAGTCAGTCTGTCTAACAGGTAGGAGTTATAGAGGTAGTAGTCAGTCTGTCTAACAGGTAGGAGTTATAGAGGTAGTAGTCAGTCTGTCTAACAGGTAGGAGTTAGGAGTTAGTCTGTCTAACAGGTAGGTTAGTAGTATACTGTAGTCAGTCTGTCTAACAGGTAGGAGTTATAGAGGTAGTAGTCAGTCTGTCTAACAGGTAGGAGTTATAGAGGTAGTAGTCAGTCTGTCTAACAGGTAGGAGTTATAGAGGTAGTATACTGTAGTCAGTCTGTCTAACAGGTAGGAGTTATAGAGGTAGTAGTCAGTCTGTCTAACAGGTCAGTCTGTCTAACAGGTAGGAGTTATAGAGGTAGTAGTCAGTCTGTCTAACAGGTAGGAGTTATAGAGGTAGTAGTCAGTCTGTCTAACAGGTAGGAGTTATAGAGGTAGTAGTCAGTCTGTCTAACAGGTAGGAGTTATAGTTATCAGTCTGTCTAACAGGTAGGAGTTAGTAGTAGTCAGTCTGTCTAACAGGTAGGAGTTATAGAGGTAGTATACTGTAGTCAGTCTGTCTAACAGGTAGGAGTTATAGAGGTAGTAGTCAGTCTGTCTAACAGGTAGGAGATTATAGAGGTAGTAGTCAGTCTGTCTAACAGGTAGGAGTTATAGAGGTAGTAGTCAGTCTGTCTAACAGGTAGGAGTTATAGAGGTAGTAGTCAGTCTGTCTAACAGGTAGGAGTTATAGAGGTAGTAGTCAGTCTGTCTAACAGGTAGGAGTTATAGAGGTAGTATACTGTAGTCAGTCAGTCTAACAGGTAGGAGTTATAGAGGTAGTAGTCAGTCTGTCTACAGGTAGGAGTTATAGAGGTAGTATACTGTAGTCAGTCAGTCTAACAGGTAGGAGTTATAGAGGTAGTATACTGTAGTCAGTCTGTCTAACAGGTAGGAGTTATAGAGGTAGTATACTGTAGTCAGTCAGTCTAACAGGTAGGAATTATAGAGGTAGTATACTGTAGTCAGTCAGTCTAACAGGTAGGAGTTATAGAGGTAGTATACTGTAGTCATCTAATGTGTAACAGGTCTATGGGGTCTATGTAGCTTAGATTCAGCCTACTACAACATTAACCCTGAGGACACACAGTCACATTATACTGTTTAACTGCTACAGACTTCCTATAGGCTGCTATTATAACAGTAAGCCTATAGGAAGAGGAGGAAACATACACATTATACTGTTTAACTGTACAGACTTCCTATAGGCTGCTATTATAACAGTAAGCCTATAGGAAGAGGAGGAAACAGACACATGCTGAGTTTGACAACATGACCTTAAGTCTACTGTAGACAGACATCCATGTAGACACATTCTTTTTGTCCATGACCCCTAGTACCACTGTTGTTATTCTCTCTCTCTCTCTCTCTCTCTCTCTCTCTCTCTCTCTGTGTGTCTCTCTGTGTTCTCTCTCTCTCTCTCTCTGTCTCTCTCTCTCTCTCTCTCTGTGTGTCTCTCTCTCTCTCTCTCTCTCTCTCTCTCTCTCTCTCTCTCTCAGAGCTTTATTGGTTAGGTCAGGTAAGCAGATTACTCAGCCGGTTTGGTTCCTGCAGTCAGTATTTTAGGAAACACTGGGGTTTGTCTCACTTTCTACCGGTTCAGTACAGACAGTACGTACAGACAGAGTAATCTCCTGGCTTCCTAAAGTCTTCCAAAGCCAAGTTAATAAACAGATCACTGACCATTTCGAGAATCCCACCGTACCTTCTCCACTGTGCAATCCGGTTTCCGAGCTGGTCAGGGGTGCACCTCAGCCACGCTCAAGGAAATAAACGATATCACAACCGCCAATACAGTACTGTGCAGCTGTCTTCATCGACCTGACCAAGGCTTTCGACTCTGCCAATCACCATATTCTTATCGGCAGTCTCAACAGCCTTGGTTTCTCAAATGACTGCCTCGCCTGGTTCACCAACTACTTCTCAGACAGAGTTCAGTGTGTCAAATCGAAGGGCCTGTTGACCGTCTGGCAGTGTCGTTGGGGGTACCACAGGGTTCCACCCTCGGGCCGACTCTTTTCTCTGTATACATCTACGATGTGGCTCTTGCTGCTGGTGATTCTCTGATCCACCTCTACGCAGACGACACCATTCTGTATACCTCGGGCCCTTCTTTGGACACTGTGTTAACTAACCTCCAAACGAGCTTCAATACCATACAACACTTTTCTAGTGTATTATTGACTGTATGTTTGTTTTACTCCATGTGTAACTCTCTGCTGTTATTTGTGTCACACTGCTTTGCTTTATCTTGGCCAGGTCGCAGTTGTAAATAAGAACGTGTTCTCAACTAGCCTACCTGGTTAAATAAAAAAATCGAATAAATATATAAACAGAGACACACAAACAGGAGGAGGGACACCAGACAGATACATGCTGTGATTAAGTTCATGATGCTATGTCTAGAATAAACATGTCTATCTGACTGTCTGTCTGTCAGTCAGTCAGCCAGTCAATCAGTCAGTCAGTCAGTCAGTCAATCAGTCCTTTTGTCAGCCAGTCAGTCAGTCAGTGAGTACGTCAGTCAGTCAGTCAGTCAGTCCTTTTGTCAGTCAGTCAGTCCTTTTGTCAGTCAGTCAGTCCTTTTGTCAGTCAGTCAGTCAGTCAGTCAGTCTGTCTGTCTGTCTGTCTGTCAGTCAGGCAATCAGTCCTTTTGTCAGTCAGTCAATCAGTCCTTTTGTCAGCCAGTCAGTCAGTCAGTGAGTACGTCAGTCAGTGAGTACGTCAGTCAGTGAGTACGTCAGTCAGTGAGTACGTCAGCCAGTGAGTACATCAGTCAGTGAGTCAGTCAGTCAGTCAGTCAGTCAGTCAGTGAGTCAGTCAGTCAGTCAGTCAGTCTGTCTGTCTGTTTGTCAGTCAGTCAATCAGTCCTTTTGTCAGCCAGTCAGTCAGTCAGTGAGTACGTCAGTCAGTCAGTGAGTACGTCAGTCAGTCAGTGAGTACGTCAGTCAGTCAGTGAGTACGTCAGTCAGTGAGTACGCCAGTCAGTGAGTACATCAGTCAGTGAGTCAGTCAGTCAGTCAGTCAGTCAGTCAGTCAGTCAGTCAGTCAGTCAGTCAGTCAGTCAGTCAGTCAGTCTGTCTGTCTGTTTGTCAGTCAGTAAATCAGTCCTTTTGTCAGTGAGTACGTCAGTCAGTCAGTGAGTACGTCAGTCAGTCAGTGAGTACGTCAGTCAGTCAGTGAGTACGTCAGTCAGTGAGTACGTCAGTCAGTCAGTCAGTCAGTCAGTCAGTCAGTTTGTCTGTCTGTCTGGTTGTCAGTCAGTCAGTCAGTCTGTCTGTCTGTTTGTCAGTCAGTCTGTCTGTCTGTCTGTCAGTCAGTCAGTCAATCAGTCCTTTTGTCAGCCAGTCAGTCAGTCAGTGAGTACGTCAGTCAGTCAGTGAGTCGTCAGTCAGTGAGTACGTCAGTCAGTGAGTACGTCTGTCAGTGAGTATGTCAGTGAGTACATCAGTCAGTGAGTCAGTCAGTCAGTCAGTCAGTGAATCAGTCAGTCAGTCAGTCAGTCTGTCTGTCTGTCTGTTTGTCAGTCAGTCAATCAGTCCTTTTGTCAGCCAGTCAGTCAGTGAGTACGTCAGTCAGTCAGTGAGTACGTCAGTCAGTGAGTACGTCAGTCAGTGAGTACGTCAGTCAGTGAGTATGTCAGCCAGTGAGTACATCAGTCAGTGAGTCAGTCAGTCAGTCAGTCAGTCAGTCAGTGAATCAGTCAGTCAGTCAGTCAGTCAGTCAGTCTGTCTGTCTGTTTGTCAGTCAGTCAATCAGTCCTTTTGTCAGCCAGTCAGTCCTTTTGTCAGTGAGTCAGTCTGTCGTCTGTCTGTTTGTCAGTCAGTCAGTCAGTCAGTGAGTACGCCAGTCAGTGAGTACGTCAGTCAGTGAGTACAGTCAGTGAGTACGTCAGCCAGCCAGTGAGTACATCAGTCAGTGAGTCAGTCAGTCAGTCAGTCAGTCAGTCAGTGAATCAGTCAGTCAGTCAGTCAGTCTGTCTGTCTGTCTGTTTGTCAGTCAGTCAATCAGTCCTTTTGTCAGTCAGTCAATCAGTCCTTTTGTCAGCCAGTCAGTCAGTCAGTGAGTACGTCAGTCAGTCAGTGAGTACGTCAGTCAGTGAGTACGCCAGTCAGTGAGTACAGTCAGTCAGTGAGTCAGTCAGTCAGTGAGTACATCAGTCAGTGAGTCAGTCAGTCAGTCAGTCAGTCAGTCAGTGAATCAGTCAGTCAGTCAGTCAGTCAGTCTGTCTGTCTGTCTGTTTGTCTGTCAGTCAATCAGTCCTTTTGTCAGCCAGTCAGTCAGTCAGTGAGTACGTCAGTCAGTCAGTGAGTACGTCAGTCAGTCAGTGAGTACGTCAGTCAGTGAGTACGTCAGTCAGTGAGTACGTCAGCCAGTGAGTACATCAGTCAGTCAGTCAGTCAGTCAGTGAATCAGTCAGTCAGTCAGTCTGTCTGTTTGTCAGTCAGTCAATCAGTCCTTTTGTCAGTGAGTACGTCAGTCAGTCAGTGAGTACGTCAGTCAGTCAGTGAGTACGTCAGTCAGTCAGTGAGTACGTCAGTCAGTCAGTGAGTACGTCAGTCAGTGAGTACGTCAGTCAGTCAGTCAGTCAGTCAGTCAGTCAGTCTGTCTGTCTGTCTGTTTGTCAGTCAGTCAGTCAGTCAGTCTGTCTGTCTGTTTGTCAGTCAGTCAATCAGTCCTTTTGTCAGCCAGTCAGTCAGTCAGTGAGTACGTCAGTCAGTCAGTGAGTACGTCAGTCAGTGAGTACGTCAGTCAGTGAGTACGTCAGTCAGTCAGTCAGTCAGTGAGTGAGTACGTCAGTCAGTCAGTCAGTCAGTCAGTCAGTCAGTGAATCAGTCAGTCAGTCAGTCAGTCTGTCTGTCTGTCTGTTTGTCAGTCAAATCAGTCCTTTTGTCAGTCAGAGTGAGTACGTCAGTCAGTCAGTGAGTACGTCAGTCAGTGAGTACGTCAGTCAGTGAGTACGTCAGCCAGTGAGTACATCAGTCAGTCAGTCAGTCAGTCAGTGAATCAGTCAGTCAGTCAGTCTGTCTGTTTGTCAGTCAGTCAATCAGTCCTTTTGTCAGTGAGTACGTCAGTCAGTCAGTGAGTACGTCAGTCAGTCAGTGAGTACGTCAGTCAGTCAGTGAGTACGTCAGTCAGTCAGTGAGTACGTCAGTCAGTGAGTGAGTCGTCAGTCAGTCAGTCAGTCACAGTCAGTCAGTCAGTGAGTACGTCAGTCTGTCTGTCTGTCTGGTTGTCAGTCAGTCAGTCAGTCTGTCTGTCTGTTTGTCAGTCAGTCTGTCTGTCTGTCTGTCAGTCAGTCAGTCAATCAGTCCTTTTGTCAGCCAGTCAGTCAGTCAGTGAGTACGTCAGTCAGTCAGTGAGTACGTCAGTCAGTCAGTGAGTACGTCAGTCTGTCTGTCTGTCTGGTTGTCAGTCAGTCAGTCAGTCTGTCTGTCTGTTTGTCAGTCTGTCTGTCTGTCAGTCAGTCAATCAGTCCTTTTGTCAGCCAGTCAGTCAGTCAGTGAGTACATCAGTCAGTCAGTGAGTACGTCAGTCAGTCAGTCAGTGAGTACGTCAGTCAGTCAGTGAGTACGTCAGTCAGTCTGTCTGTCTGTTTGTCAGTCTGTCTGTCTGTTTGTCTGTTTGTCAGTCAGTCAGTCAGTCAGTCTGTCTGTCTGTTTGTCAGTCAGTCAATCAGTCCTTTTGTCAGCCAGTCAGTCAGTCAGTGAGTACGTCAGTCAGTCAGTGAGTACGTCAGTCAGTCAGTGAGTACGTCAGTCAGTCAGTCAGTCAGTCTGTCTGTTTGTCAGTCAGTCAATCAGTCCTTTTGTCAGCCAGTCAGTCAGTCAGTGAGTACGTCAGTCAGTCAGTCAGTGAGTACGTCAGTCAGTCAGTCAGTGAGTACGTCAGTCAGTGAGTACGTCAGTCAGTGAGTACGTCAGTCAGTGAGTACGTCAGTCAGTCAGTCAGTCAGTCAGTACGTCAGTCAGTCAGTCAGTCAGTGAGTACGTCAGTCAGTGAGTACGTCAGTCAGTGAGTACGTCAGTCAGTGAGTACGTCAGTCTGTGAGTACGTCAGTCAGTGAGTTCGTCAGTCAGTGAGTCAGTCAGTCAATCAGGCAGTCAGTGAGTACGTCAGTCAGTCAGTGAGTACGCAGTCAGTCAGTGAGTACGTCAGTCAGTCAGTGAGTACGTCAGTCTGTCTGTCTGTCTGGTTGTCAGTCAGTCAGTCAGTCTGTCTGTCTGTTTGTCAGTCAGTCAATCAGTCCTTTTGTCAGCCAGTCAGTGAGTACGCAGTCAGTCAGTGAGTACGTCAGTCAGTCAGTGAGTACGCAGTCAGTCTGTCTGTCTGTCTGTCTGTCTGTCTGTTTGTCAGTCAGTCAGTCTGTCTGTCTGTTTGTCAGTCAGTCTGTCTGTCTGTTTGTCAGTCAGTCAATCAGTCCTTTTGTCAGCCAGTCAGTCAGTCAGTGAGTCGCCAGTCAGTCAGTGAGTACGTCAGTCAGTCAGTCAGTCTGTCTGATTGTCAGTCAGTCAATCAGTCCTTTTGTCAGTCAGTGAGTACGTCAGTCAGTCAGTCAGTGAGTACGTCAGTCAGTGAGTACGTCAGTCAGTGAGTGAGTCAGTCAGTCAGTCAGTCAGTCAGTCAGTCAGTCAGTCAGAGTGAGTACGCCAGTCAGTCAGTCAGTCAGAGTACGTCAGTCAGTGAGTGCGTGTCAGTGAGTCGCCAGTCTGTGAGTCGTCAGTCAGTGAGTACGTCAGTCAGTGAGTCAGTCAGTCAATCAGGCAGTCAGTGAGTACGTCAGTCTGTGAGTCGTCAGTCAGTGAGTACGTCAGTCAGTGAGTCAGTCAGTCAATCAGGCAGTCAGTGAGTCAGTCAGTCAGTCAGTCTGTCTGTCTGTTTGTCAGTCAGTCAATCAGTCCTTTTGTCAGCCAGTCAGTCAGTCAGTGAGTACGCCAGTCAGTCAGTGAGTACGTCAGAGTCGTCAGTCTGTCTGTTTGTCTGGTTGTCAGTCAGTCAGTCAGTCAGTCTGTCTGTCTGTTTGTCAGTCAGTCAATCAGTCCTTTTGTCAGCCAGTCAGTCAGTCAGTGAGTACGTCAGTCAGTCAGTGAGTACGTCAGTCAGTCAGTGAGTACGTCAGTCAGTCAGTGAGTACGTCAGTCAGTCAGTGAGTACGTCAGTCAGTCTGTCTGTCTGTTTGTCAGTCAGTCAGTCAGTCAGTCAGTCAGTCTGTCTGTCTGTTTGTCAGTCAGTCAATCAGTCCTTTTGTCAGCCAGTCAGTCAGTCAGTGAGTACGTCAGTCAGTCAGTGAGTACGTCAGTCAGTCAGTGAGTACGTCAGTCAGTCTGTCTGTCTGTTTGTCAGTCAGTCAGTCAGTCAGTCTGTCTGTCTGTTTGTCAGTCAGTCAATCAGTCCTTTTGTCTGTCCAGTCAGTCAGTCAAGTCGTCAGTCAGTCAGTGAGTCACGTCAGTCAGTCAGTGAGTACGTCAGTCAGTCAGTGAGTACGCCAGTCAGTCAGTGAGTACGTCAGTCAGTCAGTGAGTACGTCAGTCAGTCAGTGAGTACGTCTGTCTGTCTGTCTGGTTGTCAGTCAGTCAGTCAGTCAGTCTGTCTGTCTGTTTGTCAGTCAGTCAATCAGTCCTTTTGTCAGCCAGTCAGTCAGTCAGTGAGTACGTCAGTCAGTCAGTGAGTACGTCAGTCAGTCAGTGAGTACGTCAGTCAGTCTGTCTGTTTGTTTGTCAGTCAGTCAGTCAGTCAGTCTGTCTGTCTGTTTGTCAGTCAGTCAGTCTGTCTGTCTGTCTGTTTGTCAGTCAGTCAATCAGTCCTTTTGTCAGCCAGTCAGTCAGTCAGTGAGTACGTCAGTCAGTCAGTCAGTCAGTCAGTCAGTGAGTACGTCAGTCAGTACGTCAGTCAGTCAGTCAGTGAGTACGTCAGTCAGTCAGTCAGTCAGTGAGTACGTCAGTCAGTGAGTACGTCAGTCAGTGAGTACGTCAGTCAGTGAGTACGTCAGTCAGTGAGTACGTCAGTCAGTCAGTCTGTCTGTCTGTCTGTCTGTCAGTCTGTCTGTCTGTGTGATACCTCTGGCAGCTGTAGCTGTTGGTTATTATCTGGTAGAACAGAAAGCAGCATTCAGCAGTGTGTGTTTCTGATGTGTGTGTGTGTGTTTCTGATGTGTGTGTGTGTGTTTCTGTTTCTGTGTGTGTATGTGTGTGTGTGTGTGTGTGTTTTCTGTGTGTGTGTGTGTTTCTGTGTGTGTTTCTGTGTGTGTGTGTGTGTGTTTCTGTGTGTGTGTGTGTGTGTGTGTGTGTGTGTGTGTGCGATACCTCTGGCAGCTGTAGCTGTGTCTGTTGCATGGTTAATATCTGAAGGAACAGAGGGCTCTGTAGAACGGTCTTCAGTAGTGATAGTTTCTCCTCTGTAGGAGCCTCTCCTCTGTCCTTCAGCTTGGCCTGGAGTCTCTCCACAGCCTCCAAGGCCCGCTGTGTATCTGGAGAGAATACAATACAATACAATACAATACAATACAATACAATACAATATAATATAATATAATATAATACAATACACTATAATACAATATAATATAATACAATACAATATAATACAATACAATATAATACAATACAATATAATCTAACACAATACAATACAATATAATATCATACAATACAATATAATATAACACAATACAATACAATGATAATATAATATAATACAATATAATATAATATAACACAATACAATATAACACACACTACAATACACTACACACTACAATACAATATACACTACAATACAATACACACTACAATACAATACACAATACAATACAATACACACTACAATACAATACAACTACAATACAATACACACTACAATACAATACACACTACAATACAATACACACTACAATACACACTACAATACAATACACACTACAATACAATACAATACACACTACAATACACACTACAATACAATACACACTACAATACAATACAAACTACAATACAATACACACTACAATACAATACACACTACAATACACACTACAATACAATACACACTACAATACAATACAATACAATACAATACACACTACAATACAATACACTACACACTACACACTACAATACAATACAATACACACTACACTACACACTACAATACAATACACACTACAATACAATACACACTACAATACACACTACAATACACACTACAATACAATACAATACTACAATACACACTACAATACAATACAATACAATACACATACAATACACACTACAATACAATACACACTACAATACAATACACACTACAATACAATACAATACAATACACTACAATACAATACAAACTACAATACAATACACACTACAATACAATACACACTACAATACACACTACAATACAATACACACTACAATACAATACAATACACACTACAATACACACTACAATACAATACACACTACAATACAATACAATACAATACAAACAATACAATACAATACACACTACAATACAATACAATACAATACAATACACACTACAATACAATACACACTACAATACAATACACACTACAATACACACACACAATACAATACACACTACAATACAATACACACAATACAATACACTACAATACAATACAATACAATACAATACAATACAATACAATACACACTACAATACAATACACACTACAATACAATACACACTACAATACACTACAATACAATACAAACTACAATACAATACACACCACAATACACACACAATACACACTACAATACACACTACAATACACACTACAATACAATACACACTACAATACAATACACACTACAATACACACTACAATACACACTACAATACAATACACACTACAATACAATACACACTACAATACAATACAATACACACTACAATACAATACACAATACACACTACAATACAATACACACTACAATACAATACAATACACACTACAATACAATACACACTACAATACAATACACACTACAATACACACTACAATACACACTACAATACAAACTACAATACACACTACAATACAATACACACTACAATACACACTACAATACACACTACAATACACACTACAATACAATACACTACAATACAATACAATACACACTACAATACAATACACACTACAATACAATACAATACACACAATACAATACACACTACAATACAATACAACACACACTACAATACAATACACACTACAATACAATACACACTACAATACAATACACACTACAATACAATACACACTACAATACAATACACACTACAATACAATACAATACACACTACAATACAATACAATACACACTACAATACACATACAATACACACTACAATACACACTACAATACACACCACAATACAATACACACTACAATACACACAATACAATACACACTACATACACACTACAATACACACTACAATACAATACACACTACAATACAATACACACCACAATACAATACAAACTACAAACTACAATACAATACACACTACAATACAATACAATACACACTACAATACAATACAATCACACTACAATACACACTACAATACACACTACAATACACACTACAATACAATACACACAATACAATACAATACAATACACACTACAATACAATACACACTACAATACAATACACACTACAATACAATACACACTACAATACAATACACACTACAATACAATACACACTACAATACAATACAAACTACAATACAACACAATGTGTTACAATGTAATACAACACAACTTAATACAATACAATACACTTTGTACTGTAGTCACTTTGTAATGTAGTCAAGGTGTAGTGTAGTCACTGTGTAGTGTAGTCACTGGGTAGTGTAGTCACTGGGTAGTGTAGTCACCATGTAGTGTAGTCAAAGTGTAGTGTAGTCACTGTGTAGTGTAGTCACTGTGTAATGTAGTCACTGTGTAGTGTAGTCACTGTGTAGTGTAGTCACTGTGTAGTGTAGTCACCATGTAGTGTAGTCAAAGTGTAGTGTAGTCACTGTGTAGTGTAGTCACTGTGTAGTGTAGTCATTGTAGTAGTGTAGTCACTGTGTAGTCACTGTGTAATGTAGTCACTGTGTAGTGTAGTCACTGTGTAGTGTAGTCACTGTGTAGTGGTGTAGTCACTGTGTGTAGTGGAGTAGTGTAGTCACTGTGCAGTGGAGTCAATGTGTAGTCACTGTGTAGTGTAGTCACTGTGTAGTGGAGTCACTGTGTAGTGTAGTCACTGTGTAGTGTGTAGTCACTGTGTAGTGTAGTCAATGTGTAGTGTAGTCACTGTGTAGTGTAGTCACTGTGTAGTGTAGTCACTGTGTAGTGTAGTCACTGTGTGTGTAGTCGCTGTGTAGTGTAGTCACTGTGTAGTGTAGTCACTGTGTAGTGTAGTCACTGTGTAGTGTAGTCAATGTGTAGTCACTGCGTAGTGTAGTCACTGTGTAGTGGAGTCACTGTGTAGTGTAGTCACTGTGTAGTGTAGTTACTGTGTAGTGTAGTCACCGTGTAGTCACTGTGTAGTGTAGTCACTGTGTAGTGTAGTCACTGTGTAGTGTAGTCACTGTGTAGTGTAGTCAAAGTGTAGTGTAGTGTAGTCACTGTGTAGTGTAGTCACTGGGTAGTGTAGTCACCATGTAGTGTAGTCAAAGTGTAGTGTAGTGTAGTCACTGTGTAGTGTAGTCATTGTATAGTGTAGTCACTGTGTAGTCGCTGTGTAATGTAGTCGATGTGTAGTCGCTGTGTAGTGTAGTCACTGTGTAGTGTCACTGTGTAGTGTAGTCACTGTGTAGTGTAGTCACCGTGTAGTGGAGTCAAGGTGTAGTGTAGTCGCTGTGTAGTGTAGTCACTGTGTAGTGTAGTCACTGTGTAGTGTAGTCAATGTGTAGTGTAGTGTAGTCACTGTGTAGTGTAGTCACTGTGTAGTGTAGTCACCATGTAGTGTAGTCAAAGTGTAGTGTAGTGTAGTCACTGTGTAGTGTAGTCATTGTATAGTGTAGTCACTGTGTAGTCACTGTGTAATGTAGTCACTGTGTAGTGTAGTCACTATGTAGTGTAGTCAAAGTGTAGTGTAGTCACTGTGTAGTGTAGTCACTGTGTAGTGTAGTCATTGTATAGTGTAGTGTAGTCACTGTGTAATGTAGTCAATGTGTAGTGTAGTCACTGTGTAGTGTAGTCACTGTCACTGTGTAGTGTAGTCACTGTGTAGTGTAGTCACTGTGTAGTGTAGTCACTGTGTAGTGGAGTCACTGTGTAGTGTAGTCACTGTGTAGTGTAGTCACTGTGTAGTGTAGTCACTGTGTAGTGTAGTCACTGTGTAGTGTAGTCACTGTGTAGTGTAGTCACTGTGTAGTCACTGCGTAGTGTAGTCACTGTGTAGTGTAGTCACTGTGCGTAGTTACTGTGTAGTGTAGTCACCGTGTAGTCACTGTGTAGTGTAGTCACTGTGCTTAGAAGGGCTGAATGACACTTACCCATAGCGTCCATCTTTGCTTGGATGTAGGTCTTCACTAGATGGTTGAGAGTGTTCATGTGTGCCTGTCACCGGTCAACATCGGATACCTGCAACATGACTTGACATATTCATCATCATTATAATCTCTACCCAGCACAGCCAGAAGAGGACTGGCCCACCCCTCAGAGCCTGGTTCCTCTCTACCCAGCACAGCCAGAAGATGACTGGCCACCCCTCAGAGCCTGGTTCCTCTCTACTTCCAGCACAGCCAGAAGAGGACTGGCCCACCCTCAGAGCCTGGTTCCTCTCATTATAATCCAGCACAGCCAGAAGAGGACTGGCCCACCCCCCACCCCTCAGAGCCTGGTTCCTCTCTACCCAGCACAGCCAGAAGAGGACTGGCCCACCCCTCAGAGCCTGGTTCCTCTCTACCCAGCACAGCCAGAAGAGGACTGGCCCACCCCTCAGAGCCTGGTTCCTCTCTACCCAGTACAGCCAGAAGAGGACTGGCCCACCCCTCAGAGCCTGGTTCCTCTCTACCCAGCACAGCCAGAAGAGGACTGGCCCACCCCTCATAGCCTGGTTCCTCTCTACCCAGCACAGCCAGAAGAGGACTGGCCCACCCCTCAGAGCCTGGTTCCTCTCTACCCAGTACAGCCAGAAGAGGACTGGCCCACCCCTCATAGCCTGGTTCCTCTCTACCCAGCACAGCCAGAAGAGGACTGGCCCACCCCTCAGAGCCTGGTTCCTCTCTACCCAGCACAGCCAGAAGAGGACTGGCCCACCCCTCAGAGCCTGGTTCCTCTCTACCCAGCACAGCCAGAAGATGACTGGCCACCCCTCATAGCCTGGTTCCTCTCTACCCAGCACAGCCAGAAGAGGACTGGCCACCCCTCAGAGCCTGGTTCCTCTCTACCCAGCACAGCCAGAAGATGACTGGCCACCCCTCAGAGCCTGGTTCCTCTCTACCCAGCACAGCCAGAAGAGGACTGGCCACCCCTCAGAGCCTGGTTCCTCTCTACCCAGCACAGCCAGAAGATGACTGGCCACCCCTCAGAGCCTGGTTCCTCTCTACCCAGTACAGCCAGAAGAGGACTGGCCACCCCTCAGAGCCTGGTTCCTCTCTACCCAGCACAGCCAGAAGAGGACTGGCCCACCCCTCATAGCCTGGTTCCTCTCTACCCAGCACAGCCAGAAGAGGACTGGCCCACCCCCTCAGAGCCTGGTTCCTCTCTACCCAGTACAGCCAGAAGAGGACTGGCCACCCCTCATAGCCTGGTTCCTCTCTACCCAGTACAGCCAGAAGAGGACTGGCCCACCCTCAGAGCCTGGTTCCTCTCTACCCAGCACAGCCAGAAGATGACTGGCCACCCCTCATAGCCTGGTTCCTCTCTACCCAGTACAGCCAGAAGAGGACTGGCCACCCCCTCATAGCCTGGTTCCTCTCTACCCAGTACAGCCAGAAGAGGACTGGCCCACCCCTCATAGCCTGGTTCCTCTCTACCCAGCACAGCCAGAAGAGGACTGGCCCACCCTCATAGCCTGGTTCCTCTCTACCCAGCACAGCCAGAAGAGGACTGGCCCACCCCTCAGAGCCTGGTTCCTTTCTACCCAGCACAGCCAGAAGAGGACTGGCCCACCCCTCATAGCCTGGTTCCTCTCTACCCAGCACAGCCAGAAGAGGACTGGCCCACCCCTCATAGCCTGGTTCCTCTCTACCCAGCACAGCCAGAAGAGGACTGGCCCACCCCTCAGAGCCTGGTTCCTTTCTACCCAGCACAGCCAGAAGAGGACTGGCCCACCCCTCATAGCCTGGTTCCTCTCTACCCAGCACAGCCAGAAGAGGACTGGCCACCCCTCAGAGCCTGGTTCCTCTCTACCCAGTACAGCCAGAAGAGGACTGGCCCACCCCTCATAGCCTGGTTCCTCTCTACCCAGTACAGCCAGAAGAGGACTGGCCCACCCCTCAGAGCCTGGTTCCTCTCTACCCAGCACAGCCAGAAGAGGACTGGCCCACCCCTCAGAGCCTGGTTCCTCTCTAGGTTTCTTCCTAGTTTTCTGGCCTTTCTACGTAGTTTTTCCGAGCCACCGTGCTTCTACGCCTGCATTGCTTGCTGTTTGGGGTTTTAGGCTGGGTTTCTGTACAGCACTTTGAGATATCAGCTGATGTAAGAAGGGCTTTATAAATACATTTGATTGATTGATTGATTGATTGATTGATTGATTGATCAAAGGAGCATGCGCACAAAAAAAAACTTTAATCCTGAATGCGACAGTTTTCCCACAAAAGTTGGTATCATTTTGAACAGTAAAGAGTGAGTATCTCCACACGCACAGGTCAGACCATGTAGACACACCACTTCTGGTGGTTGATCAATTGATCAACCACAGGACATGTCTCTCATTTTATTATATACTGTAGGTCTGAATCCGGATCATATTGCAGGACATGTCTCTCTATTGTATTATATACTGTAGGTCTGAATCCGGATCATATTGCAGGACATGACTGGTT
Organism: Oncorhynchus tshawytscha; assembly: GCF_018296145.1. Classification (NCBI taxonomy): domain Eukaryota; kingdom Metazoa; phylum Chordata; class Actinopteri; order Salmoniformes; family Salmonidae; genus Oncorhynchus; species Oncorhynchus tshawytscha. The sequence goes on along the minus strand of NW_024608613.1, from coordinate 900 downwards.
TATCCCTGCTACACAACAAATATTAGTCTACCATTTATCAAATCACTCATTCAATAGCCAAGCACGCTCGAACGTAAATAGACTGGTAGCCTACTTAAAATATTTCACAGTATGAGTATGCTACAGTATTGCTGTGCAATAGGAGCGCCACATCATAGCCTATATACCGAGGCAGGAGAGATGGAAACACAGTCATCTATTGATGGATGGGCTCTGAACTTCTAAACGTGATCATATGAAATATCCTCATTCACGTCACTGAGGCAGAGAAAAGGGGGAATGTGGAACGTTTACGTTCTGTCAGAATGTGTTACTGTTAGACATCAGGGATCCCATGGGAAGGAGAAGGGCCACGGTCGGGTACAAAGTCAACAGGAGAGCAGTAAAGTTAGGGAGGAGTGAGGACGTTGGGTGCGAGGTCAGAGGTCAGATGATGTGAGGAAGAACTTATGCCACTAAAGTTCTGTCTGGCAACAGAGATGTATAGGCAGCGTAGCCTAGTGGTTAGAGTGTAGAGGCGGCAGGGTAGGCTAGTGGTTAGAGTGTAGAGGAGGCAGGGTAGCCTAGTGGTTAGAGTGTAGAGGTGGCAGTGGTTAGAGTGTAGAGCCTAGTGGTTAGAGTGTAGAGGTGGCAGCGTAGCCTAGTGGTTAGAGTGTAGAGGTGGCAGCGTAGCCTAGTGGTTAGAGTGTAGAGGTGGCAGGGTAGCCTAGTGGTTAGAGTGTAGAGGTGGCAGGGTAGCCTAGTGGTTAGAGTGTAGAGGTGGCAGGGTAGCCTAGTGGTTAGAGTGTAGAGGTGGCAGCGTAGCCTAGTGGTTAGAGTGTAGAGGTGGCAGCGTAGCCTAGTGGTTAGAGTGTAGAGGTGGCAGCGTAGCCTAGTGGTTAGAGTGTAGAGGTGGCAGCG
>NW_024608612.1:57500-69941 GCF_018296145.1 Oncorhynchus tshawytscha | reverse complement strand
GCTGAGGACATAGACTATGGTGGGTTTATCTTCTGTAGTGGCCCCTCTGGGGACATAGACTATGGTGGGTTTATCTTCTGTAGTGGCCCGCTGAGGACAAATCAAATCAAATCAAATTTTATTTGTCACATACACATGGTTAGCAGATGTTAATGCGAGTGTAGCGAAATGCTTGTGCTTCTAGTTCCGACAATGCAGTAATAACGAGCAAGTAATCTAACTAACAATTCCAAAAAAAACTACTGTCATACACAGTGTAAGGGGATAAAGAATATGTACATAAGGATATATGAATGAGTGATGGTACAGAGCAGCATAGGCAAGATACAGTAGATGATATCGAGTACAGTATATACATATGAGATAAGTATGTAAACCAAGTGGCATAGTTAAAGTGGCTAGTGATACATGTATTACATAAGGATGCAGTCGATGATATAGAGTACAGTATCAACGTATGCATATGAGATGAACAATGTAGGGTAAGTAACATTATATAAGGTAGCATTGTTTAAAGTGGCTAGTGATATATTTACATCATTTCCATCGATTCCCATGATTAAAGTGGCTGGAGTAGAGTCAGTGTCATTGACAGTGTGTTGGCATGTAGCCACTCAATGTTAGTGGTGGCTGTTTAACAGTCTGATGGCCTTGAGATAGAAGCTGTTTTTCAGTCTCTCGGTCCTAGCTTTGATGCACCTGTACTGACCTCGCCCTTCTGGATGGCAGCGGGGTGAACAGGCAGTGGCTCGGGTGGTTGATGTCCTTGATGATCTTTATGGCCTTCCTGTAGCATCGGGTGGTGTAGGTGTCCTGGAGGGCAGGTAGTTTGCCCCCGGTGATGCGTTGTGCAGACCTCACTACCCTCTGGAGAGCCTTACGGTTGAGGGGCGGTGCAGTTGCCATACCAGGCGGTGATACAGCCCGCCAGGATGCTCTCGATTGTGCATCTGTAGAAGTTTGAAGTGCTTTTTTGGTGACAAGCCGACCTTCTTCAGCCTCCTGAGGTTGAAGAGCGCTGCTGCGCCTTCCTCACGATGCTGTCTGTGTGAGTGGACCAATTCAGTTTGTCTGTGATGTGTATGCCGAGGAACTTAAAACTTTACCCTCTCCACTACTGTTCCATCGATGTGGATAGGGGTGTTCCCCTCTGCTGTTTCTGAAGTCCACAATCATCTCCTTGGTTTTGTTGACGTTGAGTGTGAGGTTATTTTCCTGACACCACACTCCGAGGGCCCTCACCTCCTCCCTGTAGGCCGTCTCGTCGTTGTTGGTAATCAAGCCTACCACTGTTGTGTCGTCCGCAAACTTGATGATTGAGTTGGAGCGTGCATGGCCACGCAGTCGTGGGGTGAACAGGGAGTACAGGAGAGGGCTCAGAACGCACCTTGTGGGGCCCCCAGTGTGGAGGATCAGCGGGGAGGAGATGTTGTTGCCTACCCTCACCACCTGGGGCGGCCCGTCAGGAAGTCCAGTACCCAGTTGCACAGGGCGGGGTCGAGACCCAGGGTCTCGAGCTTGATGACGAGCTTGAGGGTACTATGGTGTTGAATGCCGAGCTGTAGTCGATGAACAGCATTCTCACATAGGTATTCCTCTTGTCCAGATGGGTTAGGGCAGTGTGCAGTGTGGTTGAGATTGCATCGTCTGTGGACCTATTTGGGCGGTAAGCAAATTGGAGTGGGTCAAGGGTGTCAGGTAGGGTGGAGGTGATATGGTCCTTGACTAGTCTCTCAAAGCACTTCATGATGACGGATGTGGGAGTGCTACGGGCGGTAGTCGTTTAGCTCAGTTACCTTAGCTTTCTTGGGAACAGGAACAATGGTGGCCCTCTTGAAGCATGTGGGAACAGCAGACTGGTATAGGGATTGATTGAATATGTCCGTAAACACACCGGCCAGCTGGTCTGCGCATGCTCTGAGGGCGCGGCTGGGGATGCCGCCTGGGCCTGCAGCCTTGCGAGGGTTAACACGTTTAAATGTCTTACTCACTTCGGCTGCAGTGAAGGAGAGACCGCATGTTTCCGTTGCAGGCCGTGTCAGTGGCACTGTATTGTCCTCAAAGCGGCAAAAAGTTATTTAGTCTGCCTGGGAGCAAGACATCCTGGTCCGTGACTGGGCTGGGTTTCTTCCTGTAGTCCGTGATTGACTGTAGACCCTGCCACATACCTCTTGTGTCTGAGCCGTTGAATTGAGATTCTACTTTGTCTCTGTACTGGCGCTTAGCTTGTTTGATAGCCTTGCGGAGGAATAGCTGCACTGTTTGTATTCAGCCATGTTACCAGACACCTTGCCCTGATTAAAAGCAGTGGTTCGTGCCTTCAGTTTCACACGAATGCTGCCATCAATCCACGGTTTCTGGTTAGGGAATGTTTTAATCGTTGCTATGGGAACGACATCTTCAACGCACGTTCTAATGAACTCGCACACCGTATCAGCGTATTCGTCAATGTTGTTGTCTGACGCAATACGAAACATCTCCCAGTCCACGTGATGGAAGCAGTCTTGGAGTGTGGAGTCAGCTTGGTCGGACCAGCGTTGGACAGACCTCAGCGTGGGAGCTTCTTGTTTTAGTTTCTGTCTGTAGGCAGGGATCAACAAAATGGAGTCGTGGTCAGCTTTTCCGAAAGGGGGCGGGGCAGGGCCTTATATGCGTCGCGGAAGTTAGAGTAACAATGATCCAGGGTCTTTCCACCCTGGTTGCGCAATCGATATGCTGATAAAATTTAGGGAGTCTTGTTATCTTCTGTAGTGGCCCCTCTGAGGACATAGACTATGGTGGGTTTATCTTCTGTAGTGGCCCCTCTGGGGACATAGACTATGGTGGGTTTATCTTCTGTAGTGGCCCCTCTGAGGACATAGACTATGGTGGGGTTTATCTTCTGTAGTGGCCCCTCTGAGGACATAGACTATGGTGGGTTTATCTTCTGTAGTGGCCCCTCTGAGGACATAGACTATGGTGGGTTTATCTTCTGTAGTGGCCCCTCTGGGGACATAGACTATGGTGGGTTTATCTTCTGTAGTGGCCCCTCTGAGGACATAGACTATGGTGGGTTTATCTTCTGGGGACATAGACTGGCTTCTGTAGTGGCCCCTCTGGGGACATAGACTATGGTGGGTTTATCTTCTGTAGTGGCCCTCTGGGGACATAGACTATGGTGGGTTTATCTTCTGTAGTGGCCCCTCTGGGGACATAGACTATGGTGGGTTTATCTTCTGTAGTGGCCCCTCTGGGGACATAGACTATGGTGGGTTTATCTTCTGTAGTGGCCCCTCTGGGGACATAGACTATGGTGGGTTTATCTTCTGTAGTGGCCCCTCTGAGGACATAGACTATGGTGGGTTTATCTTCTGTAGTGGCCCCTCTGAGGACATAGACTATGGTGGGTTTATCTTCTGTAGTGGCCCCTCTGGGGACATAGACTATGGTGGGTTTATCTTCTGTAGTGGCCCGCTGAGGACATAGACTATGGTGGGTTTATCTTCTGTAGTGAAAGGAGAGTGAATGTCCAGTTACTGTCAGATACTTATTTGTATGTATTTAAACACATAATAAATGAGTGTGTAGATCAGCTTCAATACTGCAGATAGAAGCCACAATCTATCTGTAACAGCTGTTGGAAGGAGTGGAGGACCAAGGTGCAGTACGTGTTCATCTTTTATTAAAAGAACTGAACACTGATTAACCAAAATAACAAAGAGAATGAACAAAAACCAAAACAGTTCTGTCTGGTGCAGAAAGACACAAAACAACTACCCACAAAACCCATGTTGGAAAAAGCTACCGAAGTATGGTTCTCAATCAGAGACAACGATAGACAGCTGCCTCTGATTGAGAACCACACCCGGCCAAACAACAAAGAAATAGAAAACATAGAATGCCCACTCTAGTCACACCCTGGCCTAACCAAAATATTTTAAGCAAACTTAACGTGTAAATATTTGTATGAACATAACAAGATTCAACAACTGAGACATAAACTGAACAAGTTCCACAGACATATGACTAACAGAAATGGAATATTGTGTCCCCTGAACAAAGGAGGGTCAAATTCAAAAGTAACAGTCAGTATCTGGTGTGGCCACCAGCTGCATTAAGTACTGCAGTGCATCTCCTCCTCATGGACTGCACCAGATTTGACAGTTCTTGCTTTGAGATGTTACCCCACTCTTCCACCAAGGCAACTGCAAGTTCCCAGACATTTCTGGGGGAATGTCCCTAGCCCTCAACCTCCGATCCAAAAGGTCCCAGACGTGACTGTTTGAGGTTGTGGACAGGTGTCTTTATACTGATAACAAGTTCAAACAGGTGCCATTAATACAGGTAACGAGTGGAGGACAGAGGAGCCTCTTAAAGAAGAAGGTACAGGTCTGTGAGAGCCAGAAATCTTGCTTGTTTGTAGGTGACCAAATACTTATTTTCCACCACAATCTGCAAATAAATTCATTAAAAATCCTACAATGTTATTTTTTTCTCATTTTGTCTGCCATAGTTGAAGTGTACTTACCTATGATGGAAATTACAGGCCTCTCATCTTTTTAAGTGGGAGAACTTGCACAATTGGTGGCTGACTAAATCGTTTTTTTTGCCCCACTGTATAAGACATTCTATTGGTTGCAAGAATTTTATATAAAAATGGAAAAACTCAAAGTTTTAATCCAGCATTGTTTTGTGTATCACTGTGACATGGAGTCAGTAGATTGAACATCTCTTCCCAATTATTTAGCGGTCTCTATGGCACAGCTGTCAATGTTTTGGTCCTTAATAAGTGAAACTGGTCCACTTTTTTTTATTTATCACAATTTTTTTTAACCAATGTTGGTCTTTAATGCAGGGCCGACAGACAACTTCCTGACTTTTTCTCCTTCCAATTGCCTCTTCCATTTTTGCATTAATGCTGCAATTAGTTGGTTGTAATTTTGGGTAGAGCAAATATTTCCATATATTTATGTTAGCTGTGTCCTATTTATGATATAATTTACAAAGACTCTACCTTTTTTTTTTTATTCTCAAAAAAAATTACTATATTTGAGTTTAACCATAATATTTGTTGTTTGATTTGTTCTGTCTTTTCTGGTGGATTAACCTGAAATTGCAACCAACTTTCTATGGCTTGTTTTAAAAATAGCAATATTTTGGAGATTATTTCATTTTCAAATAACCGAAAGTGAGAAGTTGAAGTCTGAATAAAGGGGAAAGGTCATTCTTGAACATGGGGTGAGACATTCTTACTAATCTGCTAGAGAACCAGTTCAGATTTAAGTATAACTTTTGTATGACTGAAGCCTTTAGTGAGAGATCTAATGCTTTAATATTTATAATTTCATATTTATTATATAAATAGGCCCATTTAATTCTGGCTTCCTCTTCCAAATAAAATTAAATATTTTTTGCTCATATAATTTAAATAACAGGTCACTAGGTGTAGGCAAGACCATAAGCAAATAGGTAAACTGGGATATGACTAAAGAGTTAATCAAGGTAAACTGGGATATGACTAAAGGAGTTAATCAGGGTAAACTGGGATCTGACTAAAGAGTTGATCAGGGCGATTTTTTTTTCACAAATAGACAGGTATTTTCCTTTCCATGGTAGCAGCATCTTATCTATTTTTGCTAACTTTCTATTAAAATGTATTATTGTAGTGAGAACTTCTTTCTTTCGGGATATGAATACCGAGTATGTCAACTTCACCGTCAGACCATTTTATTGGTAAACTACACGGTAATGTAAAAGTTATATATATTTTTAGTGATCCAATATGTAATATAGTACACTTATCACAATTTGTTTGTAATCCAGAGAGGTTAGGGAAAGTATCTAGATCCTCTGAGGCTGTGGAGGGATCCAGATTGTGGATTGAAAAAAAAAACATGAATCGTCAGCGTTTCAATGACACCTGTTTTTAACCTGTCAGCTACTTCTTAGTGTGACTGTTGTTCCAGCTAGTTCAGATAGTGACACAATAACATTCTGAGTCACATGTTCAGATAGTGACACAATAACATTCTGAGTCACATGTTCAGATAGTGACACAATAACATTCTGAGTCACATGTTCAGATAGTGACACAATAACATTCTGAGTCACATGTTCAGATAGTGACACAATAACATTCTGAGTCACATGTTCAGATAGTGACACAATAACATTCCGAGTCACATGTTCAGATAGTGACACAATAACATTGAGTCACATGTTCAGATAGTGACACAATAACATTCTGAGTCACATGTTCAGATAGTGACACAATAACATTCTGAGTCACATGTTCAGATAGTGACACAATAAACATTCTGGGTCACATGTTCAGATAGTGACACAATAAACATTCTGAGTCACATGTTCAGATAGTGACACAATAAACATTCTGGTCACATGTTCAGATAGTGACACAATAACATTCCAAGTCACATGTTCAGATAGTGACACAATAACATTCTGAGTCACATGTTCAGATAGTGACACAATAACATTCTGAGTCACATGTTCAGATAGTGACACAATAAACATTCTGGGTCACATGTTCAGATAGTGACACAATAAACATTCTGGGTCACATGTTCAGATAGTGACACAATAAACATTCTGGGTCACATGTTCAGATAGTGACACAATAAACATTCTGGGTCACATGTTCAGATAGTGACACAATAAACATTCTGGGTCACATGTTCAGATAGTGACACAATAAACATTCCGGTCACATGTTCAGATAGTGACACAATAACATTCTGAGTCACATGTTCAGATAGTGACACAATAAACATTCAGAGTCACATGTTCTCACGTAGACAAGCTGATGATGTATTGGCCCAGTTTTCTGCACCAGGCGGAGGTAAAGATGTGGTAAATAACGTGTCGTATACTTCCCCTCTGTCTCCCTAAAGCCGTCTATCTGGCCAGGAGAAACATCCGGAAGAAGGGGATGCTGGAGCCCTATGAGCAGGTACTACTGGTGGGGGGGCCTATGGATGCTGGAGCCCTATGAGCAGGTACTACGGGGGGGGGGGGTGGAGCCCTATGAGCAGGTACTATGGGTGGGGGTGCTGGAGCTGGAGCCCTATGAGCAGGTACTACTATGGGGGGGCTGGAGCCCTATGAGCAGGTACTATGGGTGGGGGGGTGCTGGAGCCCTATGAGCAGGTACTATGGGTGGGGGGGGGGGGGTGGAGCCCTATGAGCAGGTACTACGGGTGGGGGGGGAGCCCTATGAGCAGGTGGAGCCCTATGAGCAGGTACTACGGGGGGGGGGGGGGTGCTGGAGCCCTATGAGCAGGTACTACGGGTGGGGGGGCTGGAGCCCTATGAGCAGGTACTACGGGTGGGGGGATGGAGCCCTATGAGCAGGTACTACGGGTGGGGGGGGATGCTGGAGCCCTATGAGCAGGTACTACGGGTGGGGGGATGCTGGAGCCCTATGAGCAGGTACTACGGGTGGGGGGTGCTGGAGCCCTATGAGCAGGTACTACGGGTGGGGGGTGCTGGAGCCCTATGAGCAGGTACTATGGGGGGGAGGGGAGTCCTATGAGCAGGTACTATGGGTGGGGGGGATGCTGGAGCCCTATGAGCAGGTACTACGGGTGGGGGGATGCTGGAGCCCTATGAGCAGGTACTATGGGTGGGGGGATGCTGGAGCCCTATGAGCAGGTACTACGGGGGGGGGCTGGAGCCCTGGGCCCTATGAGCAGGTACTATGGGTGGGGGGTGCTGGAGCCCTATGAGCAGGTACTATGAGCAGGGGGTGGGGAGGGGGTAGCCCTATGAGCCCTAGAGTACTATGGGTGGGGGAGGGGGTGCTGGAGCCCTATGAGCAGGTACTATGGGTGGGGGGTGGAGCCCTATGAGCAGGTACTATGGGTGGGGGGTGGAGCCCTATGAGCAGGTACTACGGGTGGGGGGGTGGAGCCCTATGAGCAGGTACTACGGGTGGGGGGGGGTGGAGCCCTATGAGCAGGTACTACGGGTGGGGGTGGAGCCCTACTACGGGTGGGGGTGGAGAGCAGGTACTACGGGTGGGGGGTGGGGGGGGTGGAGCCCTATGAGCAGGTACTACGGGTGGGGGGTGGAGCCCTATGAGCAGGTACTACGGGTGGGGGGTGCTGGAGCCCTATGAGCAGGTACTATGGGGGGGGTGAGTCCAGAGCAGGTACTATGGGTGGGGGGGGATGCTGGAGCCCTATGAGCAGGTACTACGGGTGGGGGGATGCTGGAGCCCTATGAGCAGGTACTACGGGTGGGGGGGGATGCTGGAGCCCAATGAGCAGGTACTACGGGTGGGGGGATGCTGGAGCCCTATGAGCAGGTACTACGGCAGGGGGATGCTGGAGCCCTATGAGCAGGTACTATGGGTGGGGGGATGCTGGAGCCCTATGAGCAGGTACTACGGGTGGGGGATGCACATCTTAAATAAATCCCACTTACTACGACAGTGATATGCTGTTGTCTCAGCTAGCTATCTCTGGATAAGAGCGTCTGCTAAATGACTAACATGTTAATGTCAGGTACAGTAGCTGTCTCACCCATAGGGCTATAATGGTGGTTTAAGGGCTGGTGTTGGTTATATTCTGTTTTCTGGGGGTTCCTAAGCAAGATGGAGGAGATAGACATTTCTTTACACATATATCTGTTGTTTTAGAGTCAGGGGATTTTGTCGTCGTAACTATTTGACTTTTAGTTATTTTAGCCAAATATCTGTTGTTTTCAACAGCAACACTACGACAATCTCCACAAATGGATGAACCCCAAGTGGGATTTCATCGTGATGCAGGCTACAGAGCAGTACAAGTATGTAACCTTATGTTCTCTGAAGACTGGATTAGACCGCTGTTTATGTGTTGGTAGGGACCCACACACTGTGCAGGCTTTTGATCCAGACCAGCATTAACATGTCTGATTGACCTAATCAAGAGCTGTGTAATGATTCAGACCAGCATTAACATGTCTGATTGACCTAATCAAGAACTGTGTGATGATTCAGACCAGCATTAACATGTCTGATTGACCTAATCAAGAACTGTGTGATTATTTGAATCAGATGTGTTAGTGCTTGGATGAATAAAAGCCTGCACACCTTGTGGGTCCCCAAGACCAGGTGTAATTCAATAGTGACCCGTCTCTCTTTGTCTCCTGTATCTACCTCCTTTCCCCTGTCTGTTTCTCCGATATGTGTTCTGACTGTTTCTGTCTCCTGTCTGTCTGTCTGTCTGTTTCTGTCTCCTGTCTGCCTGTCTCTCCCATGTCTGTCTGTTTGTCTGTCTCCCATGTCTGTCTGTTTGTCTGTCTCCCATGTCTGTCTGTCACCCATGTCTGTCTGTCTCCCACTGTCTCCCATGTCTGTCTGTCTGTCCTGTCTGTCTGTCTGTCTGTCTGTCTGTCTGTCTGTCTGTCTGTCTGTCTGTCTGTCTGTCTGTCTGTCTGTCTGTCTGTCTGTCTGTCTGTCTGTCTGTCTGTCTGTCTGTCTGTCTGTCTGTGTGTCTGTGTGTCTGTCTGTCTGTCTGTCAGGGCTAATAAAGAGAGGAAGAAGCCAGACAGAGTGGTGTTGGACTGTCAGGAGAGAGCCTACTGGATAGTACACAGGCCACCAGTGAGTACAGACCCACCAAAGTGTTTGTGTGTGTGTGTATCCACAAGGACAGGATATGGTTGCTGTCAGCCTATGAGCTCCATAGCGACTAGTCCCGCTCTCTCTCCATTCACCGTGACTCTGTTTCGGGATGGAATTTACTCTGACCCCTCCGTAAAGTCTGATGTGGTAGTAAACACCTTAGGAGGCAAGTGTATCCTTTTATGTTATTTACTGTGGAACTCACTTGACTAGGGACTACAATGGGGCGTCTCTGCTAAACGGCCACATGACTAATGACAAGTTAAGTTCACGGTCATATCCCTACGCAGAATACTCCAGTGATAGTTTTATCACCCACTAGTGTTAATACGCATCACATAGGAACTATATCAGGTCACATCTTCCCTCCTCTAAGTCTGTAGACCTCAATTAGACCTGAATGAGACCTCTATGAGACTTGAATGAAACCTGAATGAGACCTCTATGAGACCTGAGACCTGAATGAGACCTGAATGAGACCTGAATGAGACCTCTATGAGACCTGAATGAGACCTCTATGAGACCTGAATGAGACCCCTATGAGACCTGAATGAGACCTGAATGAGACCTCTAATGAGACCTGAATGAGACCTGAATGAGACCTGAATGAGACCCCTAAAAAAAAAAAATCTATGACCTCTATGACAAAAAAAAATCAAACCTGTTACTCAGTTCAGGTAGGCCTCCACGCTGCAGCAGGAAACTAGGAGGGCTGCTTGACAACACTGAGGAAAATCCAACAAAATAGGTTTACTAGGAAAAACTTCCAAAAGGACCAATTAGAGGCAGAAAGGAGTTGGAGCGTGTTCAAGTAGCTTCCTATTGGTTCATTCATCCCCCCTCCTCTCCCCTCTAACTATTCCCCAGGACGTTGCTGTAAATGAGAATGTGTTCTCAGTCAACTTAATAAGGGTTAAATAAAAAACTATTAAATACAAGTAATATAATGTTCTCGTTCAAAATGAAAAATGATTGAGGATGTTGGTGCCAGATCTGTTTGGAAAACATCGGTATGCTCATCCAGTTCCTTACCCAGGGGTCTGTGCTCCAGTTCCTTACCCAGGGGTCTGTGCTCCAGTTCCTTACCCAGGGGTCTGTGCTCCAGTTCCTTACCCAGGGGTCTGTGCTCCAGTTCCTTACCCAGGGTCTGTGCTCCAGTTCCTTACCCAGGGGTCTGTGCCTCAGTTCCTTACCCAGGGTCTGTGCCTCAGTTCCTTACCCAGGGGTCTGTGCTCCAGTTCCTTACCCAGGGGTCTGTGCTCCAGTTCCTTACCCAGGGGTCTGTGCTCCAGTTCCTTACCCAGGGGTCTGTGCTCCAGTTCCTTACCCAGGGGTCTGTGCTCCAGTTCCTTCCCCAGGGATCTGTGCCTCAGTTCCTTACCCAGGGGTCTGTGCTCCAGTTCCTTACCCAGGGGTCTGTGCCTCAGTTCCTTACCCAGGTGTCTGTGCTTCAGTTCCTTACCCAGGGGTCTGTGCCTCAGTTCCTTACCCAGGGGTCTGTGCTCCAGTTCCTTACCTAGGGGTCTGTGCTCCAGTTCCTTACCCAGGGGTCTGTGCTCCAGTTCCTTACCCAGGGGTCTGTGCTCCAGTTCCTTACCCAGGGGTCTGTGCTCCAGACTCTGGAGATAATATGTTGAGTTACAGCACATCAGACTGACTAAACAGGTGCTTGTTGTGTCCACAGCGTCGGACACACAGTGCCATGGACTATGGTCTGGACCGTCTCATTGACCCCAATGCAGAGGAGGTAACAGGTGAGTACTGTGCTCTCTGAGACATTTCCTTTGGAAAACAGAGTGGGTCCCAAATTCACCCTGTACATTATACACTGAGTGTACAAAACATCAAGGACACCTTCCTGATATTGAGTTGCCCCCTTCCTTTGCCCTCAGAACAGCCTCAATTCGTCAGGGCATGAACTCTACAAGGTGTTGAAAGTGTTCCACAGGGATGCTGGCCCATGTTGACTCTACAAGGTGTTGAAAGCGTTCCACAGGGATGCTGGCCCATGTTGACTCTGCAAGGTGTCAAGTGGCGGATGTCCTTTGGGATGCTGGCCCATTCTTGACTACACAAGGTGTTGAGTGTGAAAAACCCAGGGATGCTGGCCCATGTTGACTCTAAAGGTGTTGGCACCACAGGGATGCTGGCCCATGTTGACTCACTTAAATGTGTGTTGCCCATTCACCCACTGAATGGAACACATACACATCCATGTCTCAATTGTTTCAAGGCTTAAAAGGGATGCTGGCTTTAACCAGGTCTCCTCCCCTTCATCTACACTGATTGAAGTGGATTCAACAAGTGACATCAATAAGGGATCATGTCTTCACCTGGTCAGTCTGTCATGGAAAGAGCAGGTGTTCCTAATGTTTTGTACACAGGGATGTCCTTTGGGTGGTGGAACAGTGTATAATGTGTTGTCGTTTGGGAAGCATCCTTGTTATCTCAATAGGATTTAATTTGGACTTCCTGGTTTGAGGTTGAAATAAAAAGAGTTTGCCCATTCAAAGGGGTGGAGCTACATTGAGAGGTGGTAGGAGGTGTCATAATGTAAATCTCATGTCAGATTCTGCCAGGACTGAATAGGATACGTGATAACCAGCAGTATTCATTCAGTTTTCTGGGTTTACACTGGTTATTTGGATTCATCAGGATTGGGTGAAAGCACTGCTTCATTTCTTCACCTGAGACCTCCGAACATGTGCCCATGCAGATCAGGGGTTGGGGGGCTTTGCCCATGCAGATCGTATAATGTGGGGTCGTTTGTGCCCATGCAGATCGGGGGTGGGGGGTTATCCCATGCAGATCATGGGGGGTTGTGCCCATGCAGA
>NW_024608612.1:0-52500 GCF_018296145.1 Oncorhynchus tshawytscha | reverse complement strand
GTAGCCTGTGACTGTGCTGTAGCCTGTGACTGTGCTGTAGTCTGTGACTGTGGTGTAGCCTGTGACTGTGGTGTAGCCTGTGACTGTGGTGTAGTGTCACTGTGGTGTAGTCTGTGACTGTGGTGTAGCCTGTGACTGTGGTGTAGTCTGTGACTGTGGTGTAGCCTGTGACTGTGGTGTAGCCTGTGACTGTGGTGTAGCCTGTGACTGTGGAGTAGCCTGTGACTGTGCTGTAGCCTGTGACTGTGGTGTAGTCTGTGACTGTGGTGTAGTCTGTGACTGTGGTGTAGTGTCACTGTGGTGTAGTCTGTGACTGTGCTGTAGCCTGTGACTGTGGTGTAGTCTGTGACTGTGGTGTAGCCTGTGACTGTGGTGTAGCCTGTGACTGTGGTGTAGCCTGTGACTGTGGTGTAGCCTGTGACTGTGGTGTAGTGTCACTGTGGTGTAGTCTGTGACTGTGGTGTAGCCTGTGACTGTGGTGTAGTCTGTGACTGTGGTGTAGCCTGTGACTGTGGTGTAGCCTGTGACTGTGGTGTAGCCTGTGACTGTGGAGTAGCCTGTGACTGTGCTGTAGCCTGTGACTGTGGTGTAGTCTGTGACTGTGGTGTAGTATGTGACTGTGGTGTAGTGTCACTGTGGTGTAGTCTGTGACTGTGCTGTAGCCTGTGACTGTGGTGTAGTCTGTGACTGTGGTGTAGCCTGTGACTGTGGTGTAGCCTGTGACTGTGGTGTAGCCTGTGACTGTGGTGTAGCCTGTGACTGTGCTGTAGCCTGTGACTGTGCTGTAGCCTGTGACTGTGGTGTAGCCTGTGACTGTGCTGTAGCCTGTGACTGTGCTGTAGTCTGTGACTGTGGTGTAGCCTGTGACTGTGGTGTAGCCTGTGACTGTGGTGTAGTGTCACTGTGGTGTAGTCTGTGACTGTGGTGTAGCCTGTGACTGTGGTGTAGTCTGTGACTGTGGTGTAGCCTGTGACTGTGGTGTAGCCTGTGACTGTGGTGTAGCCTGTGACTGTGGAGTAGCCTGTGACTGTGGAGTAGCCTGTGACTGTGGAGTAGCCTGTGACTGTGGTGTAGTCTGTGACTGTGCTATAGCCTGTGACTGTGCTGTAGTCTGTGACTGTGCTGTAGCCTGTGACTGTGGTGTAGTCTGTGACTGTGCTGTAGCCTGTGACTGTGGAGTAGCCTGTGACTGGTGTAGCCTGTGACTGTGGTGTAGACTGTGCTGTAGCCTGTGACTGTGCTGTAGCCTGTGACTGTGCTGTAGTCTGACTGTGGAGTAGCCTGTGACTGGTGTAGCCTGTGACTGTGGTGTAGACTGTGCTGTAGCCTGTGACTGTGCTGTAGCCTGTGACTGTGCTGTAGCCTGTGACTGTGGTGTAGTCTGTGACTGTGGTGTAGTGTCACTGTGGTGTAGCCTGTGACTGTGGTGTAGCCTGTGACTGTGGTGTAGCCTGTGACTGTGCTGTAGCCTGTGACTGTGCTGTAGCCTGTGACTGTGGTGTAGCCTGTGACTGTGGTGTAGCCTGTGACTGTGGTGTAGCCTGTGACTGTGCTGTAGCCTGTGACTGTGCTGTAGTCTGTGACTGTGGTGTAGCCTGTGACTGTGGTGTAGCCTGTGACTGTGGTGTAGTGTCACTGTGGTGTAGTCTGTGACTGTGGTGTAGCCTGTGACTGTGGTGTAGTCTGTGACTGTGGTGTAGCCTGTGACTGTGGTGTAGCCTGTGACTGTGGTGTAGCCTGTGACTGTGGAGTAGCCTGTGACTGTGGAGTAGCCTGTGACTGTGGTGTAGTCTGTGACTGTGCTATAGCCTGTGACTGTGCTGTAGTCTGTGACTGTGCTGTAGCCTGTGACTGTGGTGTAGTCTGTGACTGTGCTGTAGCCTGTGACTGTGGAGTAGCCTGTGACTGGTGTAGCCTGTGCCTGTGGTGTAGACTGTGCTGTAGCCTGTGACTGTGCTGTAGCCTGTGACTGTGCTGTAGTCTGTGACTGTGCTGTAGCCTGTGACTGTGCTGTAGCCTGTGACTGTGGTGTAGCCTGTGACTGTGGAGTAGCCTGTGACTGGTGTAGCCTGTGACTGTGGTGTAGACTGTGCTGTAGCCTGTGACTGAGGTGTAGTCTGTGACTGTGCTGTAGCCTGTGACTGTGGAGTAGCCTGTGACTGGTGTAGCCTGTGACTGTGGTGTAGACTGTGCTGTAGCCTGTGACTGTGGTGTAGCCTGTGACTGTGCTGTAGCCTGTGACTGTGCTGTAGCCTGTGACTGTGGTGTAGCCTGTGACTGTGGTGTAGCCTGTGACTGTGCTGTAGCCTGTGACTGTGCTGTAGCCTGCTTTCGAGAGGGATTGTGTGTGTGAGAGTACATTAGTTGTGCCTTTAGATAGCAGTGGAACAGAAGAGCTCTGCCTGTAATAACCAGCTGTTCTTCTCTCGTGGGTTTTCAGGTGTTGACCTTCGACGTGGTCAGGAGAACCGTAAGACATCAGACATACTTCTGCACTGGAACACCTGAATAACCCAGTGCACTCTAGTTTATGTGTTGGTGGAGAAAATAGATACAGAAATTACAGACATATCATTTATCTCCTCTTCCTCTCCTCCTCTTCTCCCCTTCCTCCTCTCTCCCTTCCTCTCTTCTTTATCCCCCTCTTCTCCTCTCCTCCTTCCTCTCTTTTATCCTCTTTCCTTCTCTCATTCTCTCCTCTCCCCTTCCTCTCTTCTCTCCTCTTTCCTCCTCTCTCATTCCCCCTCTCCTCTCCTCCTTCCTTATTTATCCCCTCTTCCTCTCTCCTCTCCTTTTTATCCCCCTTCCTCTCATCTCTCTTATCTATCCCCTCCTCCTTCTCCTTATTTCCTCCTCTCCCCCTTATTTATCCCCCTCTATCCTCTCCTCCTCCTTATTTATCCCCCTCTATCCTCTCCTCCTCCTTATTTATCCCCCTCTATCCTCTCCTCCTCTCCTCCTCCTTATTTATCCCCCTCTATCCTCTCCTCCTCCTTATTTATCCCCCTCTATCCTCTCCTCCTTATTTATCCCCCTCCTCTCCTCTCTCCTCCTCCTTATTTATCCCCCTCTATCCTCTCCTCTCTCCTCCTCCTTATTTATCCCCCTCTATCCTCTCCTCTCTCCTTCCTTATTTATCCCCCTCTCCTCTCCTCTTATTTATCCCCCTCTCCTCTCCTCCTCCTTATTTATCCCCCTCTATCCTCTCCTCCTCCTTATTTATCCCCCTCTATCCTCTCCTCTCTCCTCCTTATTTATCCCCCTCTATCCTCTCCTCCTCCTCCTCCTTTATCCCCCTTATCCCCTCCTATCCTCTCCTCCTCCTTATTTATCCCCCTCTATCCTCTCCTCCTCCGTATTTATCCCCCTCTATCCTCTCCTCTCTCCTCCTTATTTATCCCCCTCTATCCTCTCCTCTCTCCTGCTCCCCAGAACATTTTCCTTACACAAGCCCTAATGAGGTCAGCTGTCAAATCGTCTGTGTCCCTCACAGCGTAAGTCCTTCTCAATACACTTCACACATTCATTGATTGATCGATAGGTTGTGTTTGTGTGTGGTCATTTGATGAATTGATTGGCTGAATGGCTGACTGACTGAGACCAGCAACATTAATATTGTGTTCAGAAATGTAAGACCCGTCTAAAATAAAATAAACCCCAACGTTACAGTATAACGAGAGAAGTTATTTTATTGTATATATGATTCTTTTTGGGATGACAACGTATGATGAAGATTCACAGTGTTTATGTCCCCTCTGTCCTCCTCAGCTTCGTCAAGTTCGTGACAACCCACCACAATCACGACCCGTTCCTGACAACCCCTGTCCCCAGCAACCCTTGGATAACGGACAGTGATGAGTTCTGGCAACTCAACTCAAGAAGGTAATTTCTGGCAACTCAACTCAGGTGCAAAGTTTTGTTCTGGATCAGTAGAAATACACATGATTCTACTGTTCAAAGTCTTGATTGAAGATCATGATGATTTCATTAGAATCTCTCTCTCCTCCCCCTCTCTCTCTCCTCCCTTCTCTTCTCTCTCCTCTCCCTCTCTTCTCCACCTCCTCTCTCTCTCTCTCCTCCCCTCTCTCTCTCCTCCCTTCTCTCCTCTCTCCTCTCCCTCTCTTCTCCACCTCCTCTCTCCTCTCTCTCTCTCTCCTCCTCTCCCTCTCTTCTCCACTCTCTCTCCCCCTCTCTCTCTCCCCCCTCTCTCCCCCCCTCTCTCTCTCCACTTCTCCACCCTCTCTCTCTCTCTCCTCTCCCCTCTCTCTCCTCCCCCTCTCTCTCTCTTCATCAGTGTGGACATCCCCACTAAGTTGAGTGTGGAGCGTTGGGTCTTGAGCTTCTGGGAGCTGATCAGTGACCCACGAGGCAGAGTCGACTTCAAGCTCTTCCTCAAGAAGGAGCACAGTGGTCAGTACACACACAAGCCCTAATGAGGTCAGAGGTCAAATCGTTCCCGAGTGGCACAGCGGTCTAAGGCACTGCATCTCAGTGCGAAAGGCGGCACTACAGACCCTGGTCCAATCCTGGGCTGTATCACTACCGGCCGTGATCAGGAGTTGGGCGGCGCACAATTGGCCCAGGGTCGTCCAGGTTAGGGTTTGGCCGGGGTAGGGTTCGCCCGATCAACTGACTTGCCTAGTTAAAGGTTAAATAACATTTAAAATAACACACATCGATCTCAATTCGTTTTTCATTGATTCCTTGTGTCCTTGCCTCCTCAAAGCATACTGGGTGAAAAGATGAATGGTTCCTCCAACAGAGGACACAAGGGAGGAAAGGTTCATCCCAAATGGAACCCTATGTAGTGCACTAGGGAAAAGGGAGCCATGTCATTTAGGATGCACCCTATGTAGTGCACTAGGGAATAGGGAGCCATGTCATTTAGGATGCACCCTATGTAGTGCACTAGGGAATAGGGAGCCATGTCATTTAGGATGCACCCTATGTAGTGCACTAGGGAATAGGGAGCCATGTCATTTAGGATGCACCCTATGTAGTGCACTAGGGAATAGGGAGCCATGTCATTTAGGATGCACCCTATGTAGTGCACTAGGGAATAGGGAGCCATGTCATTTAGGATGCACCCTATGTAATGCACTGTCAGGGCAATAGTAGTGCAGCCCATGTCATTTAGGATGCACCCTATGTAGTGCACTAGGGAATAGGGAGCCATGTCATTTAGGATGCACCCTATGTAGTGCACTAGGGAATAGGGAGCCATGTCATTTAGGATGCACCCTATGTAGTGCACTAGGGAATAGGGAGCCATGTCATTTAGGATGCACCTATGTAGTGCACTATGTGTCATTTAGTGCACTAGGGAATAGGGAGCCATGTCATTTAGGATGCACCCTATGTAGTGCACTAGGGAATAGGGAGCCATGTCATTTAGGATGCAGGTGCATGCATGTCATTTAGGATGCTGTAGTGCACTAGGGAATAGGGAGCCATGTCATGTAGTGCACTAGGGAATAGGGAGCCATGTCATTTAGGATGCACCCTATGTAGTGCACTAGGGAATAGGGAGCCATGTCATTTAGGATGCACCCTACGGTTTACCTTGCATGCTGTGGTATGCAGCTCAGCTAACCTAACCTATGTGTGTGTGTGTGTGCAGTATGTGTCTGTGTGTGTGTGTGTATCTATGTGTGTGTGTGTGTATGTGTGTGTGTGTGTATCTATGTGTGTGTGTGTGTGTGTGTGTCTATGTGTCTGTGTGTGTATCTATGTGTCTGTGTGTGTATCTATGTGTCTATGTGTGTGTGTGTGTCTATGTGTCTGTGTGTGTATCTATGTGTCTGTGTGTGTATCTATGTGTCTGTGTGTGTATCTATGTGTCTATGTGTGTGTGTGTCTATGTGTGTGTGTGTATCTATGTGTGTGTGTGTATCTATGTGTCTGTGTGTGTCTGTGTGTCTGTGTGTGTATCTATGTGTCTATGTGTCTGTGTGTGTGTCTGTGTCTGTGTGTGTATCTGTGTGTGTGTATCTATCTATGTGTCTGTGTGTGTATCTATGTGTCTATGTGTCTGTGTGTGTGTGTGTCTGTGTGTGTGTCTGTGTGTGTATCTATGTGTCTATGTGTGTATCTATGTGTCTATGTGTGTGTGTGTGTGTGTGTGTGTGTGTCTGTGTGTGTATCTATGTGTCTGTGTGTGTATGTGTGTGTGTGTGTCTGTGTGTGTATCTATGTGTGTGTGTGTGTCTATGTGTCTGTGTGTGTATGTGTCTGTGTGTGTGTGTGTGTGTATCTGTGTGTCTATGTGTGTGTGTGTGTCTATGTGTCTGTGTGTGTATCTATGTGTCTATGTGTGTGTGTGTGTGTGTGTGTCTGTGTGTGTGTGTGTCTATGTGTCTATGTGTGTGTCTATGTGTCTGTGTGTGTGTGTGTGTGTGTCTATGTGTCTGTGTGTGTATCTATGTGTGTGTGTGTGTGTGTCTGTGTGTGTATCTATGTGTCTGTGTGTGTATCTATGTGTCTATCTATGTGTGTGTGTGTGTGTGTGTGTGTGTGTGTGTATGTGTCTATGTGTCTATGTGTGTGTGTGTGTGCTATGTGTCTGTGTGCGGTGTGAACATGGCGTTCTACGAGGCAGCTGAGGAGATGAGGTGGGGAGCAGCGTCTGCCATGTGTGTGTACCAGAGAAATCCCAGTTCATCTTCAACTGTGAGTTACACTGTGTGAGACAGAGAGTGTCCTTATGTGTGTGACAGAGAGAACCTTAACCTCTGTGTGTGAGACAGAGAGAACCTTAACCTCTGTGTGTGAGACAGAGAGAACCTTAACCTCTGTGTGTGAGACAGAGAGAACCTTAACTTCTGAGTTAGACACTGTGTGTGAGACAGAGAGAACCTTAACCTCTGTGTGTGAGACAGAGAGAACCTTAACCTCTGTGTGTGAGACAGAGAGAACCTTAACCTCTGTGTGTGAGACAGAGAGAACCTTAACCTCTGTGTGTGAGACAGAGAGAACCTTAACCTCTGTGTGTGAGACAGAGAGAACCTTAACCTCTGTGTGTGAGACAGAGAGAACCTTAACCTCTGTGTGTGAGACAGAAAGAGTTGCTTCTTGGTTTTTAACCTCTGTGTGTGTGTGTGTGTGTGTGTGTGTGTGTGTGTGTCTGTGTGTGTGTATGTATCTGTGTGTGTGCATCTGTGTGTGTGTGTGTGTGTGTATGTATCTGTGTGTGTGTGTGTGTGTGTGTCTGTCTGTGTGTGTGTATCTGTGTGTATCTGTGTGTGTGTGTGTGTGTATCTGTGTGTGTGTGTGTGTGTGTAGCACCTTCCTGAAGCCTGGAGCTCCTCGATGGATCAACATCGATGGTCGTACCATGGGGCTGACAGTGAAGGGTCTGGTTGTTCCTCACCGCTACGTGCTGGACGCTGCCCAGACACACATCTTCCTGCTCATGAAGAAGGTGTGTGTGTAGAGTTAGTCCCTCCTAACAGAGGGGCTTATTCATCACACCAGTTCACTGAACTACCTCTGTAACATAACTAAACACACAGTACACAGAGCAGGATAATATGAAGTTATGTGTCAGAACGTCAGAATGAGGAAGTGGCTCAACTCAAAAGTTTGTAACTAAGAAGTATTTGTGTGCCGGGTTCCAAAGGAAATACCTTGCAGAGGTTCTGCAAATAAAATACATTAAAACTTCAAGATTTTATAACGTCCCCGTCTCTGTCCCAGGATAACTTCTACCGGTCCACGAAGACATGTTTTATAATGGCTCCTCCTCTGTCTCTGTCCCATGATACCTTCTACCGGTACCTCAAGTCTCCGGTCCATAAAGACATATTTTATAATGTCCCCTTCTCTGTCTCTGTCCCAGGATACGTTCTACCGGTACCTGAAGTCTCCGGTCCATAAAGACATGCAGAAGAGGGCTCTGGTCCCGGCGCCCCACGTCTTCACGTAAGACTCTGCAGGATATTCTGCACCTCCACCATGTCATTGTTTATTGGACTGAAACATTCACCTGTCTACCAAGCCGTCTCCACCAATCCGTCTCCAGTTTATAGAGCTGGTGTCGTGTTGTTGTTGCATCGCTCTCCTTTGACAAGAGACAGTCAGCTGGTCTTGGGGGGGATCATGGAAATTCAACAACAGCAGTGGTCTTGATGTGCAATATGAGTCTGATCATCTACACTCACCTCTTTTCCCCTCTCACTCACCACCCCTTCCCCTTCTGTCTCTCTCTTCCCCCTGTCTCTCTCTTCCCCCTGTCTCTCTCTCCTCCCCTGTCTCTCTCTCCTCCCCTGTCTCTCTCTTCCCCCTCTCTCTCTCCTCCCCTTCCCCTTCTGTCTCTCTCTTCCCCCTGTCTCTCTCTCACCGCCCCTTCCCCTTCTGTCTCTCTCTCACCGCCCCTTCCCCTTCTGTCTCTCTCTTCCCCCCGTCTCTCTCTCTTCCCCCTGTGTCTCTCACCGCCCCTTCCCTGTCTCTCTCTCCCCCCTCTCTGTCTGTCTCACCGCCCCTTCCCCTTGTCTCTCTCTTCCCCGTGTCTCACACCGCCCCTTCCCCTTCTCTCTCTCTTCCCCCTGTCTGTCTCTCTCTTCCCCCTGTCTCTCACCGCCCCCCCTTCCCCGTCTCTCTCCCCCTCTCTGTCTCTCTCACCCCTCTCCCTTCCCCTTCCCCCTGTCTCTCTCCCCCCCTGTCTCTCACCGTCCCTCTCTGTCTCTCTCTCCCCCTGTCTCTCACCGTCCCTTCCCCTTCCCTCACCGTCTCTCCCCTCCCCCTCTCTGTCCCTCTCTTCCCCCTGTGTCTCTCACCGCCCCTTCCCTGTCTCTCTCTCCCCCCTCTCTGTCTCTCTCACCGTCCCTTCTCTCTCTCTTCCCTCTCCCTCCTCTCCAGTGATGCCCAGTTGGAGGCCAATGTGAGGAATCGTAACCCAGGCATCAGCCCCATCCTGCAGTGGCAGCAGGAGGAGGAGGAGAAGGCAGCAGCAGCTGTTGCTGCCAGGCCCATTGACGTCAAAGCCATGGTGGCCACCAACAAGCTGGACAGGAAGTAGAGAGGGCCCAGGGCATCATGGGAAATGGAGTTTAATATACATGCGGTTGTTCATCTAATATATATATTTGGTTTCCATGGAGATGGTGTTACATAGGACTACTTTATGTCCTAAATATTGGACTTATTAGCTATTGTTTTAATGGAGATATTGGTATTGTATAGAATAATTTATGTCCTCGACAACTGATGTCAAGCCAGTACGGATTGGTTGATTGAGGGAAATAAACTATTGTCTGTTGAGTACCTGTGTTGTGTTAAGGCGATTTACTGTACTGAGAATGAATCTGCTGATGATAAAATCTACTTTAGTTCAGATGGACAGAGAACAGGGACTGTCTGTAGGGGCCCTCTGCTACACAACATACTACTACATCAACTGATACACAACAAACTACTACATCAACTGATACACAACACTACTACTACACAACATACTACTACATCAACTGATACACAACATACTACTACATCAACTGATACACAACATACTACTACATCAACTGATACACAACACACTACTACATCAACTGATACACAACAAACTACTACATCAACTGATACACAACACACTACTACATCAACTGATACACAACATACTACTACATCAACTGATACACAACATACTACTACATCAACTGATACACAACATACTACTACATCAACTGATACACAACACACTACTACATCAACTGATACACAACTACATCAATGATACTACATCATCAACTGATACACAACACACTACTACATCAACTGATCAAACTGATACACAACATACACAACTACTACTACATCAACTGATACACAACAACACTACTACATCAACTGATACACAACATACTACTACATCAACTGATACACAACATACTACATCACATACACAACATACTACATCAACTGATACACAACATCCTACTACATCAACTGATACACAACATACTACTACATCAACTGATACACAACATACTACTACATCAACTGATACACAACATCCTACTACATCAACTGATACACAACATCACTACATCAACTGATACACAACATCCTACTACATCAACTGATACACAACATCCTACTACATCAACTGATACACAACATCCTACTACATCAACTGATACACAACATACTACTACATCAACATACACAACATACTACTACATCAACTGATACACAACATCCTACTACATCAACTGATACACAACATCCTACTACATCAACTGATACACAACATCCTACTACATCAACTGATACACAACATCCTACTACATCAACTGATACACAACATCCTACTACATCAACTGATACACAACATCCTACTACATCAACTGATACACAACATCCTACTACATCAACTGATACACAACATCCTACTACATCAACTGATACACAACATCCTACTACATACAAACATCCTACTACATCAACTGATACACAACATCCTACTACATCAACTGATACACAACATCCTACTACATCAACTGATACACAACATCCTACTACATCAACTGATACACAACATCCTACTACATCAACTGATACACAACATCCTACTACATCAACTGATACACAACATCCTACTACATCAACATACACAACATCACTACATACATCAACATACTACTACATCACATACAAACACACTACTACATCAACTGATACACAACATACTACTACATCAACTGATACACAACATACTACTACATCAACATGACTACACAACACACTACTACATCAACTGATACACAACACACTACTACATCAACTGATACACAACATACTACTACATCAACTGATACACAACATACTACTACACAACATACTACTACATCAACTGATACACAACATACTACTACATCAACTGATACACAACATCCTACTACATCAACTGATACACAACATCCTACTACATCAACTGATACACAACATCCTACTACATCAACTGATACACAACATACTACTACATCAACTGATACACAACATACTACTACATCAACTGATACACAACATCCTACTACATCAACTGATACACAACATCCTACTACATCAACTGATACACAACATCCTACTACATCAACTGATACACAACATCCTACTACATCAACTGATACACAACACACTACTACATCAACATACTACTACATCAACTGATACACAACACACTACTACATCAACTGATACAACATACTACTACATCAACTGATACACAACATACTACTACATCAACATACTACTACACAACACACTACTACATCAACTGATACACAACACACTACTACATCAACTGATACACAACATACTACTACATCAACTGATACACAACATACTACTACATCAACTGATACACAACATACTACATCAACACACAACATCCTACTACATCAACTGATACACAACATCCTACTACATCAACTGATACACAACATCCTACTACATCAACTGATACACAACATCCTACTACATCAACTGATACACAACATCCTACTACATCAACTGATACACAACATCCTACTACATCAACATACACACATCCTACTACATCAACTGATACACAACATCCTACTACATCAACTGATACACAACATCCTACTACATCAACTGATACACAACATACTACTACATCACATCAACATACACAACACTACTACATCAACTGATACACAACACACTACTACATCAACTGATACACAACACACTACTACATCAACACACTACTACATACTACTACATCAACTGATACACAAACACTACTACATCAACTGATACACAACACACTACTACATCAACATACTACTACATCAACTGATACACAACACTACTACATCACATACAACATACTACTACATCAACTGATACACAACATACTACTACACAACACACTACTACATCAACTGATACACAACACACTACTACATCAACTGATACACAACATACTACTACATCAACTGATACACAACACACTACTACATCAACTGATACACAACACACTACTACATCAACATACAACATGATGATACACAACACACTACTACATCAACTGATACACAACATGGACTACTACATCAACATACACAACATACTACTACATCAACATACTACTACATCAACTGATACACAACATACTACTATCAACTGCTGCTAGTGGAGAAATATATACATCTGGAAGAGCCACAAATGTGAAGAGGAATATGACTGTTAGAAGGAAATGGAAAGCCAGAGAGATAACAGTTATAGTTACCAGTCTGTAACTAGATAGATAAGTTATCGTTACCGGTCTGTAACTAGATAGATAACAGTTATTGTTACCAGTCTGCAACTAGATAACAGTTAGATAACTAGATAGATTTATCGTTACCAGTCTGCAACTAGATAGATAACAGTTATTTACCAGTCTGCAACTAGATAGATAACTGCAGTCTGCACTAGATAGATAACAGTAATCGTTACCAGTCTGCAACTATATAGATAACAGTTATCGTTACCAGTCTGTAACTAGATAGATAACAGTTATCGTTACCAGTCTGTAACTAGATAGATAAGTTATCGTTACCAGTCTGCAACTAGATAGATAACAGTTATCGTTACCAGTCTGCAACTAGATAGATCACAGTTGTTACCAGTCTGTAACTAGATAGATAACAGTTACCAGTCTGCAACTAGATAGATAACAGTTATCGTTACCAGTCTGCAACTAGATAGATAACAGTTATCGTTACCAGTCTGCAACTAGATAGATAACAGTTACCAGTCTGCAACTAGATAGATAACAGTTACCAGTCTGCAACTAGATAGATAACAGTTATCGTTACCGGTCTGCAACTAGATAGATAACAGTTATCGTTACCAGTCTGTAACTAGATAGATAACAGTTATCGTTACCAGTCTGCAACTAGATAGATAACAGTTATCGTTACCAGTCTGTAACTAGATAGATAACAGTTATCGTTACCGGTCTGTAACTAGATAGATAACAGTTATCGTTACCAGTCTGCAACTAGATAGATAACAGTTATCGTTACCGGTCTGCAACTAGATAGATAACAGTTATCGTTACCAGTCTGTAACTAGATAGATAACAGTTATCGTTACCAGTCTGTAACTAGATAGATAA
Source organism: Oncorhynchus tshawytscha (assembly GCF_018296145.1). NCBI lineage: Eukaryota > Metazoa > Chordata > Actinopteri > Salmoniformes > Salmonidae > Oncorhynchus > Oncorhynchus tshawytscha. Next base: position 39,374 of record NW_024608612.1, on the reverse strand, counting down.
CAGTTATCGTTACCAGTCTGCAACTAGATAGATAACAGTTATCGTTACCAGTCTGTAACTAGATAGATAACAGTTATCGTTACCGGTCTGTAACTAGATAGATAACAGTTATCGTTACCAGTCTGCAACTAGATAGATAACAGTTATCGTTACCAGTCTGCAACTAGATAGATAACAGTTATCGTTACCAGTCTGCAAAATGTATTTTATATTTGTGTGTGTTTGTAAGTCACATGTCCCTCTGTAGGTGGTGTATTGTTCATATGTCTTTTACATCATTTCTCTGTCTGTCTTGTTCTAACACTCACTCTGTCTGTCTCTGTCTGTCTGTCTGTCTGTCTGGTTCCAACACTCTGTCTGTCTGTCTGTCTGTCTGTCTGTCTGTTCCAACACTCACTCTGTCTGTCTGTCTCTCTGTCTGTTCTCTCTGTCTGTTCTGATAATCAGGTCTCAGACCCAATTATTATAAAATATGTAATAAAACCTGAATCCTTTTATGAACCTGCTGCTTCTGAACATTGATAATGTTTCTGTGCGTGTCTGTGCTGTCTGTGTGTGTGTGCTGCCTGTGTGTGTGTACTGCCTGTGTGTGTGTGTCTGCCTGTGTGTGTGTGTACTGCCTGTGTGTGTGTGTGTACTGCCTGTGTGTGTGTGCTGCCTGTGTGTGTGTACTGCCTGTGTGTGTGACCCAATGTTATAAAATATGCTGCCTGTGTGTGTGTACTGCCTGTGTGTGTGTGTGTACTGCCTGTGTGTGTGTGTGCTGTGCGTGTGTGTGTACTGCCTGTGTGTGTGTGTACTGCCTGTGTGTGTGTGTACTGTACTGCCTGTGTGTGTGTGTGTGTGTGTGTGTGTACTGCCTGTGTGTGTGTGTGTACTGCCTGTGTGTGTGTGTACTGCCTGTGTGTGTGTGTGTACTGTGTGTGTGTACTGCCTGTGTGTGTGTGTACTGTCTGTATGTGTGTGTGTACTGTCTGTACGTGTGTGTACGTGTGTGTACTGTGTGTGTGTGTACTGTGTGTACTGTGTGTGTACTGTGTGTGTGTGTACTGTCTGTCTGTGTGTGTACTGTCTGTCTGTACTGTGTGTGTACTGTCTGTCTGTGTGTGTGACTATCCTCACCTGTCTCCAGTCTCCAGGACCCAGACAGTGGTCAGGTATATACACTCAAACATTATCTCCACTACATTAATGAAATGAATCACACATCAACACAATCTCATGAATCATCTGTGCAAACTGTAATATTGATCCGTATCTTCTAACAGTCTCTGTACAGTACAAGGTGTTTAAAGAATACAAACAGTCACACTCCTTATTTGGGTTCAATGTTAAATGGCATCCTATTCCCTATATAGTGGGAATAGTTCCCATAGGTCCTTGTCAAAAGTAGTGCACTACATAGTGGGAATAGAGAGTGTCATTAGGGACATAGCCCCTTATTTGGACATGCCAGAGAGCCAGCCCAGCTTGAATAGCGACGGCGGCGCCACGGGCTCCTCCTCCTGATTGGCTAGCTGTCTGAACAGGTTGCCAGGGCGGAAGGTGTCGTCATGGACGGGTTTAGAGATGGCTGAGGCCTATAGGAGGGGAGAGAGAAATGGAGGAGAGGATTTAAAACAACAGATTTGGAGTGAATTACTTAAGTCAGAACTTGATGATGTTCATTAGGCACTATACAGAAGATAATGTTTTGAAACAAATAGAGAGAGACTACCTGACCTGAGAGAAATAGAGAGAGACTACCTGACCTGAGAGAAATAGAGAGAGACTACCTGACCTGAGAGAAATAGAGAGAGACTACCTGACCTGAGAGAAATAGAGACTACCTGAACTGAGAGAAATACCTGAACTGAGAGAACTAGAGAGACTACCTGAACTGAGAGAAATAGAGAGAGACTACCTGAACTGAGAGAAATAGAGAGAACTGAGAGACTACCTGAACTGAGAGAAATAGAGAGAGACTACCTGAACTGAGAGAAATAGAGAGACTACCTGAACTGAGAGACTACCTGAACTGAGAGAAATAGAGAGAGACTACCTGAACTGAGAGAAATAGAGAGACTACCTGAACTGAGAGAAATAGAGAGAGACCTGACCTGAACTGAGAGAAACCTGACCTGAGAGAAATAGAGAGAGACTACCTGAACTGAGAGAAAGAGAAATAGAGAGAGACTACCTGAACTGAGAGAAATAGAGAGAGACTACCTGAACTGAGAGAAATAGAGAGAGACTACCTGAACTGAGAGAAATAGAGAGAGACTACCTGAACTGAGAGAAATAGAGAGAGACTACCTGAACTGAGAGAAATGAGAGAAATAGAGAGAGACTACCTGAACTGAGAGAAATAGAGAGAGACTACCTGACCTGAGAGAAATAGAGAGAGACTACCTGACCTGAGAGAAATAGAGAGAGACTACCTGAACTGAGAGAAATAGAGAGAGACTACCTGAACTGAGAGAAATAGAGAGACTACCTGAACTGAGAGAAATAGAGAGAGACTACCTGAACTGAGAGAAATAGAGAGACTACCTGAACTGAGAGAAATAGAGAGACTACCTGAACTGAGAGAAATAGAGAGAGACTACCTGAACTGAGAGAAATAGAGAGAGACTACCTGAACTGAGAGAAATAGAGAGAGACTACCTGAACTGAGAGAAATAGAGAGAGACTACCTGAACTGAGAGACTACCTGAACTGAGAGAAATAGAGAGAGACTACCTGAACTGAGAGAAACCTGAACTGAGAGACTACCTGAACTGAGAGAAATAGAGAGACTACCTGAACTGAGAGAAATAGAGAGACTACCTGAACTGAGAGAAATAGAGAGACTACCTGAACTGAGAGAAATAGAGAGACTACCTGAACTGAGAGAAATAGAGAGACTACCTGAACTGAACTGAGAGACTACCTGAACTGAGAGAAATAGAGAGACTACCTGAACTGAGAGAAATGAGAGACTACCTGAACTGAGAGAAATAGAGAGACTACCTGAACTGAGAGAAATACCTGAACTGAGAGAAATAGAGAGACTACCTGAACTGAGAGAAATAGAGAGACCTGAACTGAACTGAGAGACTACCTGAACTGAGAGAAATAGAGAGAGACTACCTGAACTGAGAGAAATAGAGACTACCTGAACTGAGAGAAAAGACTACCTGAAATGAGACTACCTGAACTGAGAGAAATGAGAGAGAGACTACCTGAACTGAGAGAGAAGACTACCTGAACTGAGAGACTACCTGAACTGAGAGAAATGAGAGAGACTACCTGAACTGAGAGAAACCTGAACTGAGAGACTACCTGAACTGAGAGAAATAGAGAGACTACCTGAACTGAGAGACTACCTGAACTGAGAGAAATAGAGAGAGACTACCTGAACTGAGAGAAATAGAGAGAGACTACCTGAACTGAGAGAAATAGAGAGACTACCTGAACTGAGAGAAATAGAGAGAGACTACCTGAACTGAGAGAAATAGAGAGAGACTACCTGAACTGAGAGAAATAGAGAGACTACCTGAACTGAGAGAAATAGAGAGAGACTACCTGAACTGAGAGAAATTGAGAGACTACCTGAACTGAGAGAAATAGAGAGAGAGACTACCTGAACTGAGAGAACCTGAACTGAGACTACCTGAACTGAGAGAAATAGAAGAGACTACCTGAACTGAGAGACTACCTGAACTGAGAGAAATAGAGAGAGACTACCTGAACTGAGAGAAATAGAGAGACTACCTGAACTGAGAGACTACCTGACCTGAGAGACTAACTGAACTGAGAGAAATAGAGAGAGACTACCTGAACTGAGAGACTACCTGAAATGAGAGAAATAGAGAGAGACTACCTGAACTGAGAGACTACCTGAACTGAGAGAAATAGGGAGAGACTACCTGAACGGAGAGAAATAGAGAGAGACTACCTGAACTGAGAGACTACCTGAACTGAGAGAAATAGAGAGAGACTACCTGAACAGAGATAAATAGAGAGAGACTACCTGAACTGAGAGACTACCTGAACTGAGAGAAATAGAGAGAGACTACCTGAACTGAGAGAAATAGAGAGAGACTACCTGAACTGAGAGAAAGAGAGAGAGACTACCTGAACTGAGAGAAATAGAGAGAGACTACCTGAACTGAGAGAAATAGAGAGAGACTACCTGAACAGAGATAAATAGAGAGAGACTACCTGAACTGAGAGACTACCTGAACTGAGAGAAAGAGAGAGAGACTACCTGAACTGAGAGAAATAGAGAGAGACTACCTGGACTGAGAGAAATAGAGAGAGACTACCTGAACTGAGAGAAATAGAGAGAGACTACCTGAACTAATGTTTTCCATTCTGTGCGTGACATGAACTCGACCCTGGCCTCATGTCCTTGTCTCCTCCCTAATAAGCAAGGAAGCGGGTCGGCTTCCTTTGTTTTGTTCGTTCAGATCAGTGCAGATGAAGGCGAGGAGACAATGAGAGGAAGCCACGTCAGAGTATTGAGATGCACCCCCATGGAAAATTGATGTGAAAACACTGGTTTGGAACACTCGCTGTTTGTCTGGTCACAGATACGGTTTGGAACACTAGCTGTTTGTCTGGTCACAGATACGGTTTGGAACACTAGCTGTTTGTCTGGTCACAGATACGGTTTGGAACACTAGCTGTTTGTCTGGTCACAGATACGGTTTGGAACACTAGCTGTTTGTCTGGTCACAGATACGGTTTGGAACACTAGCTGTTTGTCTGGTCACAGATACGGTTTGGAACACTAGCTGTTTGTCTGGTCACAGATACGGTTTGGAACACTAGCTGTTTGTCTGGTCACAGATACGGTTTGGAACACTAGCTGTTTGTCTGGTCACAGATACGGTTTGGAACACTAGCTGTTTGTCTGGTCACAGATACGGTTTGGAACACTCAGTTTGTCTGGTCACAGATATGTTTTGGAATTGTGAAAGGGTCTGTTTGTCTGGTACAAAAATCAGTTTGGAAAAGCTGTTTGTCTGGTCAAAAAATAGGAACATTGCCGATTCATGAATCGAATATCAAATTGACTGCAGATCCCGGCAGACAGCGTGAAACCAGGTTAGCCGTCAGCAAAAACCCACAGGGCTCAAAAACAGTGTACTATACAGGGAATAGGATGGCATTGGGGACGCAGATCACATGTTCTTGTTAGTTAGCGATCTGAGGCAACATCAAATCAAACCCGAAGCCACGTTAACAACCAAACGCAGAAAAAATAGAAGTTGGCTTAGCACACTGCAAACCTCCCCACTGCAAACCTCCCCACTGCAAACCTCCCCACTGCAAACCTCCCCACTGCAAACCTCCCCACTGCAAACCTCCCCACTGCAAACCTCCCCACTGCAAACCTCCCCACTGCAAACCTCCCCACTGCAAACCTCCCCACTGCAAACCTCCCCACTGCAAACTGCAAACCTCCCCACTGCAAACCTCCCCACTGCAAACCTCCCCACTGCAAACCTCCCCACTGCAAACCTCCCCACTGAAAAAACACTTCATGGCACATAGAATATAACACATTAAAGACAGATAACTAAAGACACCACACACACTAAAGACACTACACACACACAAAGACACTACACACACACACACACTAAAGATACCACCACACACACTAAAGACACTACACACACACACACTAAAGACACTACACACACACACTAAAGACACTACACACACACTAAAGACACCACACACACTAAAAAGACACTAAAGATACACCACACACACTAAAGACACTACACACACACACTAAAGATACTACCACACACACTAAAGACACTACACACACACACTAAAAGACACTACACCACACACACTAAAGACACTACACACACACACACTAAAGATACCACCACACACACTAAAGATACCACCACACACACTAAAGATACCACCACACACACTAAAGATACCACCACACACACTAAAGATACCACCACACACACTAGATACCACCACACACACTAAAGATACCACCACACACACTAAAGATACCACCACACACACTAAAGATACCACACACACACACTAAAGACACTACACACACACACTAAAGATACCACCACACACACTAAAGATACCACCACACACACTAAAGATACCACACACAAACACTAAAGATACCACCACACACCACCAAACACACTAAAGATACCACCACACACACTAGATACCACCACACACACTAAAGATACCACCACACACACTAAAGATACCACACACACACACACTAAAGATACCACACACACACACTAAAGATACCACACACACTTACACTAAAGATACCACACACACACACACACTAAAGATACCACACACACACACACACACTAAAGATACCACACACACACACTAAAGATACCACACACATACCACACACACTTACACTAAAGATACCACACACACTTACACTAAAGATACCACACACACACACACACACACACTAAAGATACCACCACACACACACACACACTAAAGATACCACACACACACACACACTAAAGATACCACCACACACACACACACTAAAGATACCACCACACACACACACACACTAAAGATACCACACACACACACTAAAGATACCACCACACACTTTAGTGTAAGAGAATGCTGTTCATCGACTACAGCTCGGCATTCAACACCATAGTACCCTCCAAGCTCGTCATCAAGCTCGAGACCCTGGGTCTCGACCCCGCCCTGTGCAACTGGGTACTGGACTTCCTGACGGGCCGCCCCCAGGTGGTGAGGGTAGGCAACAACATCTCCTCCCCGCTGATCCTCAACACTGGGGCCCCACAAGGGTGCGTTCTGAGCCCTCTCCTGTACTCCCTGTTCACCCACGACTGCGTGGCCACGCACGCCTCCAACTCAATCATCAAGTTTGCGGACGACACAACAGTGGTAGGCTTGATTACCAACAACGACGAGACGGCCTACAGGGAGGAGGTGAGGGCCCTCGGAGTGTGGTGTCAGGAAAATAACCTCACACTCAACGTCAACAAAACTAAGGAGATGATTGTGGACTTCAGGAAACAGCAGAGGGAACACCCCCTATCCACATCGATGGAACAGTAGTGGAGAGGGTAGCAAGTTTTAAGTTCCTCGGCATACACATCACAGACAAACTGAATTGGTCCACTCACACAGACAGCATCGTGAAGAAGGCGCAGCAGCGCCTCTTCAACCTCAGGAGGCTGAAGAAATTCGGCTTGTCACCAAAAGCACTCATAAACTTCTACAGATGCACAATCGAGAGCATCCTGGCGGGCTGTATCACCGCCTGGTACGGCAACTGCTCCGCCCTCAACCGTAAGGCTCTCCAGAGGGTAGTGAGGTCTGCACAACGCATCACCGGGGGCAAACTACCTGCCCTCCAGGACACCTACACCACCCGATGTTACAGGAAGGCCATAAAGATCATCAAGGACATCAACCACCCGAGCCACTGCCTGTTCACCCCGCTATCATCCAGAAGGCGAGGTCAGTACAGGTGCATCAAAGCTGGGACCGAGAGACTGAAAAACAGCTTCTATCTCAAGGCCATCAGACTGTTAAACAGCCACCACTAACATTGAGTGGTTGCTGCCAACACACTGACACTGACACTGACTCAACTCCAGCCACTTTAATAATGGGAATTGATGGGAAATGATGTAAATATATCACAAGCCACTTTAAACAATGCTACCTTATATAATGTTTACATACCCTACATTATTCATCTCATATGCATACGTATATACTGTACTCTATATCATCGACTGCATCCTTATGTAATACATGTATCACTAGCCACTAACTATGCCACTTTGTTTACATAGTCATCTCATATGTATATACTGCACTCGATATCAGCTAATGCATCTTGCCTATGCTGCTCTGTACCATCACTCATTCATTCATATATCCTTATGTACATATTCTTTATCCCCTTACACTGTGTATAAGACAGTAGTTTTGGAATTGTTAGTTAGATTACTTGTTGGTTATTACTGCATTGTCGGAACTAGAAGCACAAGCATTTCGCTACACTCGCATTAACATCTGCTAACCATGTGTATGTGACAAATAAAATTTGATTTGATTTGACACACACACTAAAGATACCACACACACACACTAAAGATACCACCACACACACACACACTAAAGATACCACACACACACACTAAAGATACCACCACACACACACACACACTAAAGATACCACCCACACACACACTAAAGATACCACCCACACACACACACACTAAAGATACCACCCACACACACACACAAAGATACCACCACACACACACACACACACTAAAGATACCACCACACACACACACACTAAAGATACCACCACACACACACACTAAAGATACCACCACACACACTTACACTAAAGATACCACCCACACACACTTACACTAAAGATACCACCCACACACACTTACACTAAAGATACCACCCACACACACTTACACTAAAGATACCACCCACACACACTTACACTAAAGATACCACCACACACACACTTACACTAAAGATACCACCACACACACTTACACTAAAGATACCACCACACACACTTACACTAAAGATACCACCACACACACTTACACTAAAGATACCACCCCACACACTTACACTAAAGATACCACCACACACACTTACACTAAAGATACCACCACACACACTTACACTAAAGATACCACCCACACACACTTACACTAAAGATACCACCACACACACACTAAAAGATACCACCACACACACACTAAAGATACCACCACACACACACTAAAGATACCACCCACACACACACTAAAGATACCACACACATACTACACTACACTAAAGATACCACCACACACACTTACACTAAAGATACCACCCACACACACACTAAAGATACCACCCACACTAAATATACCACACACATACTACACTACACTAAAGATACCACCCACACACACACAATGACCTGTTGCTGCTGTCCTGGGTCTGTTGCCCTCAAAACAGCTGGAAAAGGAGACATAACACATCATGATACACATCGCAGGAAATCAACAGACATGGCCAAGGTTAAAAACAGACTGAAACTTGAGGTGAGGTTGACATTCATACAGGCAGGTTTATATGAAAACCTCACCTATGTGTTCAACCTCAGACCCTCCCCCCCGCCCGTTCCCCCCGCCGGTCCGCCCCCTCCCCCAACATCCCCCCCCTCCCCCAACACCCCCCCGCCGGTCCGTCCGTCCTCCCCCCCCCGGTCCGCCCATCCCCCAACACCCCCCCCATCTGTCCGTCCTCCCCCCCCCCCCCACCGGTCCGTCCTCCCCCACCCCCCACCCGTCCGTCCCCCTGGTCCGTCCGTCCTCCCTCCCCCCCCTGGTGGACCTTGGTCCGTCCTCCCCCCCACCCCCCCCCCAGCTCGTCCGTCTGTGTGACTCACCAGTGGGCGTGTGATGTCAGTTCCCTGTGTGGAGGACTTGGTTTTACGGGAGTTGGTCATGCTCAGAGGTAACAACCCAAACCTGGAAAACAGAGACAGGGTACTGGGTTAAAATACTAATGGACCTGTAGCCTATAGACAGGGTACTGGGCTATAATACTAATGGACCTATAGCCTATAGACAGGGTACTGGGCTATAATACTAATGGACCTGTAGCCTATAGACTGGGTACTGGGCTATAATACTAATGGACCTATAGCCTATAGACAGTGTACTGGGCTATAATACTAATGGACCTAGCCTAGCCTGGGCTATAATACTAATGGACCTGCCTATAGACTGGGTACTGGGCTATAATACTAATGGACCTATAGCCTATAGACTGGGTACTGGGCTATAATACTAATGGACCTATAGCCTATAGACTGGGTACTGGGCTATAATACTAATGGACCTATAGCCTATAGACAGTGTACTGGGCTATAATACTAATGGACCTATAGCCTATAGACAGTGTACTGGGCTATAATACTAATGGACCTATAGCCTATAGACAGGGTACTGGGCTATAATACTAATGGACCTATAGCCTATAGACAGTGTACTGGGCTATAATACTAATGGACCTATAGCCTATAGACTGGGTACTGGGCTATAATACTAATGGACCTATAGCCTATAGACTGGGTACTGGGCTATAATACTAATGGACCTATAGCCTATAGACATTGTACTGGGCTATAATACTAATGGACCTATAGCCTATAGACAGTGTACTGGGCTATAATACTAATGGACCTATAGCCTATAGACTGGGTACTGGGCTATAATACTAATGGACCTGTAGCCTACTCATAAGGCATCAAGGTAAAAGTGCTGGTCTAGGATCAGGTCCCCCTGTCCATGTCATCTAATAGGACCAGGATTCAGTCATAGAACTGGTCTAGGATCAGGTCCCCCTGTCCATGTAATCTAAGAGGACCAGTATTCAGTCATAGAGCTGGTCTAGGATCAGGTCCCCCTGTCCATGTAATCTAATAGGATCAGGATTCAGTCATAGAGCTGGTCTAGGATCAGTTTCCACCTGTCCAGTGATCCAATATCAGAACTCCTATTCAGAGACACTTTTTATTAATGAATATGTGTCCTGGTGTGTGTAGTCACCTGATCTGGGTGCTGGCCAGCGGCAGGATGTTGTATGGTTCCTGAGAGGCCGCGCTGTTACCACGGGAAACAAACTGCTTCTCTGTCCCCGTCAACAACCCCAACAACACCTGGAACCACACAACATTAACACGGTGTTTGGGATGGGGACATTTAAAGAGAATTAAGTCATTAACACAGGGCTTTAGCATATTGCTACATTTCACCTGTGTGTAACACACATGACTTCCTGTGTTGTGGTTGTACAGGATGTGAGTTGATGGTCACTAGACTCCATGACTTCCTGTGTTGTGGTTGTACAGGATGTGAGTTGATGGTCACTAGACCCCATGATTTCCTGTGTTGTGGTTGTAGAGGATGTGAGTTGATGGTCACTAGACTCCATGATTTCCTGTGTTGTGGTTGTACAGGATGTGAGTTGATGGTCACTAGACTCCATGATTTCCTGTGTTGTGGTTGTACAGGATGTGAGTTGATGGTCACTAGACTCCATGATTTCCTGTGTTGTGGTTGTACAGGATGTGAGTTGATGGTCACTAGACTCCATGATTTCCTGTGTTGTGGTTGTACAGGATGTGAGTTGATGGTCACTAGACTCCATGATTTCCTGTGTTGTGGTTGTACAGGATGTGAGTTGATGGTCACTAGACTCCATGCTGTAGGTTATGGATTGTTCTCATATCTGACGATAGTGACTTGCCGTCAGACTGGAGGATTGTTATTGTATTCTGTAACACTGTGATCTGTAGCGGCTGTGAAATCCTACGAGCCTCTCAGCTGATGTCTACAGAACATTTGGTGTCATTATGATATAACAGCCTTCTCAGAGAAGAGGCCAAAGTTGGACATTTTCTCCGTTACTATCAACCATTTCTCTCCTTTTTTGTTTTGTTTTGTTGACCTGGAAATTCCCTTTTAAATGTTATTACAACATTATCGCAATGTTAGCACAACAACCTCAACGCAACCAAAACACAACAATCGTACAATATAAACACACCACATAAATGATCACAACGTCAATACAACATCTGAATCACCAACAGCACCTCAGAGAGCTACAAATTGTGACCAAAGTTAATGAACGATCAATACACAGTGGATAACCCAGAATAACCCAGGATAAATCAGAATAACACAGGGTAATCCAGAATAACCCAGGATAAATCAGAATAACACAGGGTAATCCAGAATAACACAGGATAACCCAGGATAACACAGGGTAACCCAGAATAACCCAGGATAACACAGAATAACACAGAATAACCCAGAATAACCCAGAATAACACAGGGTAACCCAGAATAACCCAGGATAACACAGAATAACCCAGAATAACCCAGAATAACCCAGAATAACCCAGGATAACCCTACTCTACACTGACTATCTTGATTCATTTTAGTCTCCAATCACGTTAGTAGCGTCAGGGGGCGGGGCTATTCGTACCGAACTCCTCTGTGATAGGCGGTTGAGGTTGCTGTTGAATGGAGGCATGAACACATCCAGGTCAAAGGGATCAATGTAGCTCTCCAGCGAATCACACACCTGCTGGACCCTGTAACACACAGAGAGACCAGGATGTTACTGAACCCTGTAACACACAGAGAGACCAGGATGTTACTGAACCCTGTAACACACAGAGAGACCAGGATGTTACTGAACCCTGTAACACACAGAGAGACCAGGATGTTACTGAACCCTGTAACACACAGAGAGACCAGGATGTTACTGAACCCTGTAACACACAGAGAGACCAGGATGTTACTGAACCCTGTAACACACAGAGAGACCAGGATGTTACTGAACCCTGTAACACACAGAGAGACCAGGATGTTACTGAACCCTGTAACACACAGAGAGACCAGGATGTTACTGAACCCTGTAACACACAGAGAGACCAGGATGTTACTGAACCCTGTAACACACAGAGAGACCAGGATGTTACCCTGAACCCTGTTAAACCCTGTAACACAGAGAGACCAGGATGTTACTGAACCCTGTAACACACAGAGAGACCAGGATGTTACTGAACCCTGTAACACACAGAGAGACCAGGATGTTACTGAACCCTGTAACACACAGAGACCAGGATGTTACTGAACCCTGTAACACACAGAGACCAGGATGTTACTGAACCCTGTAAAACACACAGAGAGACCAGGATGTTACTGAACCCTGTAACATAGAGAGACCAGGATGTTACTGAACCCTGTAACATACAGGTGTGTGTGTGTGTGTGTACCTGGGGTCTTGTTGAGAGCGGAAGGCCCTGCCATCCTCTAGTTTGGTACCCAGGGTAGCAGTGAGATATCTCAGGTCAAATAACAGCTGTAGAGACCTGTTCTGAGTCATAGGGAACGGACAGTCCTGGAGAGGGAGAGAGGGCGGGGGGGGATGTTCATCTCTTTAGGATGACAACTCATTTCATTGTCCAGGTGTGCTCTATGATTACAGTGTCAGCCCTGTGTGTTACCTTGTCCTGCGCTGTGTGTGTGTGTGTTACCTTGTCCTGCGCTGTGTGTGTGTGTGTTACCTTGTCCTGCGCTGTGTGTGTGTGTGTTACCTTGTCCTGCGCTGTGTGTGTGTGTGTGTTACCTTGTCCTGCGCTGTGTGTGCGCTGTCCTGCGCTGTGTGTGTGTGTACCTTGTCCTGCGCTGTGTGTGTGTGTGTACCTTGTCCTGCGCTGTGTGTGTGTGTGTGTTACCTTGTCCTGCGCTGTGTGTGTGTGTGTGTTGTCCCTGCGCTGTGTGTGTGTGTGTGTTACCTTGTCCTGCGCTGTGTGTGTGTGTGTGTTACCTTGTCCTGCGCTGTGTGTGTGTGTGTTTACCTTGTCCTGCGCTGTGTGTGTGTGTTACCTTGTCCTGTGTGTGTGTGTGTGTTACCTTGTCCTGCGCTGTGTGTGTGTGTGTGTGTTACCTTGTCCTGCGCTGTGTGTGTGTGTGTGTTACCTTGTCCTGCGCTGTGTGTGTGTGTGTTACCTTGTCCTGCGCTGTGTGTGTGTGTGTTACCTTGTCCTGCGCTGTGTGTGTGTGTTACCTGCGCTGTGTGTGTGTGTTACCTTGTCCTGCGCTGTGTGTGTGTGTGTGTTACCTTGTCCTGCGCTGTGTGTGTGTGTGTGTTACCTTGTCCTGCGCTGTGTGTGTGTGTGTGTGTTACCTTGTCCTGCGCTGTGTGTGTGTGTGTTACCTTGTCCTGCGCTGTGTGTGTGTGTGTGTGTTACCTTGTCCTGCGCTGTGTGTGTGTGTGTTACCTTGTCCTGCGCTGTGTCCTGCCTGCGCTGTGTGTGTGTGTGTTACCTTGTCCTGCGCTGTGTGTGTGTGTGTTACCTTGTCCTGCGCTGTGTGTGTGTGTGTTACCTTGTCCTGCGCTGTGTGTGTGTGTGTTTACCTTGTCCTGCGCTGTGTGTGTGTGTGTCCTGCGCTGTACCTTGTCCTGCGCTGTGTGTGTGTGTGTTTACCTTGTCCTGCGCTGTGTGTGTGTGTGTGTGTTACCTTGTCCTGCGCTGTGTGTGTGTGTCCTGCGCTGTGTGTGTGTGGTTCCTTGTCCTGCGCTGTGTGTGTGTGTTACCTTGTCCTGCGCTGTGTGTGTGTGTGTGTGTTGACCTTGTCCTGTGTGTGTGTGTGTTACCTTGTCCTGCGCTGTGTGTGTGTTACCTTGTCCTGCGCTGTGTGTGTGTGTGTTACCTTGTCCTGCGCTGTGTGTGTGTGTGTGTTACCTTGTCCTGCGCTGTGTGTGTGTGTGTTACCTTGTCCTGCGCTGTGTGTGTGTGACCTTGTCCTGCGCTGTGTGTGTGTGTGTGTTACCTTGTCCTGTGGGTGTGTGTGTTACCTTGTCCTGCGCTGTGTGTGTGTTCACCTTGTCCTGCGCTGGTGGAGACAGTGTGACTGACACCTTGTCCTGCGCTGTGTGTGTGTGTGTTACCTTGTCCTGCGCTGTGTGAGAGTGGGAGACCTTGTCCTGCGCTGTGTGAGTGTTACCTTGTCCTGCGCTGTGTGAGTCCTGTGAGAGGGGGTCCTGGGGGAGCTGTGTGTGTGTTACCTTGTCCTGTGCTGTGAGAGTGTGTTACCTTGTCCTGCGCTGTGTGTGTGTGAGAGACCTTGTCCTGCGCTGTGTGTGTGAGTGTTAGTCCTGCGCTGTGTGTGTGTGTGAGAGACCTTGACTGCGCTGTGTGTGTGTGGTGTTACCTTGTCCTGCGCTGTGTGTGTGAGACAGTCCTGCGCTGAGTGTGTGTTACAGTCCTGAGAGTGTGACAGTGTGACAGTCCTGAGCTGAGAGAGACAGAGAGAGTGACCTTGTCCTGCGCTGTGTGAGTGAGGAGAGAGAGTCCTGCGCTGTGAGTGTGGTGTTACCTTGTCCTGAGACAGGCAGTCCTGAGCTGTGTGTGTGTGACCTTGTCCTGCGCTGACAGAGGTTCTGGTACTGGTGACACCAGGTCCAGACTTGAGTAGAGAGGGTGGGGCAGGGCACAGACAGACCCCCTACACCGACACCTCAGACACAGGTGGAACAGAGAGACTGGACAAACAGAGATGGAGACAGGGAGAGAGACAGAGAGAGAGGGGGGAGAGAGAGAGGGGGAGACAGAGAGAGGGGAGACAGAGAGAGGGAGACAGAGAGAGAGAGGGAGAGAGAGAGAGAGAGAGAGAGAGAGAGTGAGAGAGAGGGGGAGAGAGAGAGGGGGAGAGAGAGAGAGGGAGAGAGAGAGAGAGAGAGAGAGACAGAGAGAGAGAGGGACAGAGAGAGAGAGGAGACAGAGAGAGAGAGAGAGAGAGGGAGACAGAGAGAGAGGAGTGAGAGAGAGGGAGACAGAGAGAGAGGAGTGAGAGAGAGGAGAGAGAGAGAGAGAGACAGAGAGAGAGACAGACAGACAGAGACAGAGAGAGACAGACAGACACAGAGAGAGAGACAGACAGACACAGAGAGAGAGACAGAGACAGAGAGAGAGAGGCAGACAGAGACAGGCAGACAGAGACAGGCAGACAGAGACAGGCAGACAGAGACAGAGAGAGGGAGACAGAGAGAGGGAGACAGAGAGAGGGAGACAGAGAGAGGGAGACAGAGAGAGGGAGACAGAGAGAGGGAGACAGAGAGAGGGAGACAGAGAGAGGGAGACAGAGAGAGGGAGACAGAGGGGGGAGCGAGAGAGAGACAGAGAGAGACAGAGACAAAGAGATAATATTGCAGCATCTCAGTGTTAATTTTCTATTTGAAAATCCTTTCTCCTGTCTGTGAGACACTACTGGTCAGGTCCTGCTGAGCTGAGCGATGATGTCATAACATCACTCTTACCTGGACAGGAAGTCTGATCTTGGAGGTGACGCTGCTCCCCGACTCCGCCTCTTCCTGGATCTCTAGCTCCTCCCAGTTGGTGGCGTTTGCTAGGATAGCCCCGGCAGACTCTGCGTGCAGCGAGGTCGCAAACCGACCCACCAGCGCCTTGAGGGGGGAGAGAGCGAAAGAGAGAGAGGGGGAGACCAGGGGGTAAGGTAATAAAAGACATGACAACAAAGGAAGGATGGCTCGGCCTAAACTGACTGGGTTGTGATTTCATTTCAAACTGATTGTTGGAAGTTTTCTTAGACCACAAAACTCTGTATCAAGCCTCTCAGAGAGCTGGTCTAGGATCAGGTCCCCCTGTCCATGTAATCTAATAGGACCAGTATTCAGTCATAGAGCTGGTCTAGGATCAGGTCCCACCTGTCCATGTAATCTAAAAGGACCAGTATTCAGTCATAGAGCTGGTCTAGGATCAGATCCCCCCTGTCCATGTAATCTAAAAGGACCAGTATTCAATCATAGAACTGGTCTAGGATCAGGTCCCCCTGTCCATGTAATCTAATAGGACCAGTATTCAGTCATAGAGCTGGTCTAGGATCAGCCCCCCCCTGTCCATGTATTTCATTTTAATCTAAAAGGCAAAACTGATCATAGAGCCCCACTCCAACTCTGAGATGTTTAAACAGCCCCAGAAAATGTCTGACAAACTTTGATTTAGTGGTGAACTATCCCTCCAAGTAACCCCCTCACCTTAGAGAGGGCGGAGCTCCATATCCGATATGCTTCCATACTGACAACCAGAAGCTCCTCTTTGAGACACGCCCACTTGGCCTGGGCGGGGCTAACCTCTGTCGCCTTGGCAGCCGCCTTCCCCAACTTCCTGCTTTGGCGGGGTGTTCCCTTGGTAACAGGGTCAGCTGCAGCACAGCCCTGTTTACCCAGGATGCACTGCCTGAGGTTGGGGCAGAGCTTGCTGAGGGACTGACAGAGGCGGGCCATGAAGAGCACCGAGCTGAGACGGGCTGGGCCGGGGGAGGAGCCAACAGGTGAGGCCGCCCCCAGTTTAGAGCGCACGCAGGTGATGATGTCACGTACGCATGCCAGACAGCGTTCACGTAGGGTCTCCTCGACCGCCACGGCGTCTGTGAACCGGTCGAAGGATGAGACGGTACCGGAACCAGAACTGGACCCAGAGCCGAGGCCTATAGTGAAGGAGACGGAGGGGACCTGGGGATCTGTGGATGAAGAGGAGAAGGAAGAGGTAGAGGGGGAGGAAGAGGAGATGGAGGATGTGGTAGAGGAAGAGGTAGAGGGGGAGGAAGAGGAGATGGAGGATGTGGTAGAGGAGGAGGAAGGAGGGGGAGGTAGAGGAAGTGGAGATGGAGGAGGTGGTAGAGGGGGAGATGGAGGTGGTGGTAGAGGGCGAGATGGAGGAGGTGGTGGAGGGGGAGATGGAGGAGGTGGTAGAGGGGGAGATGGAGGAGGTGGTAGAGGGGAGATGGAGGAGGTGGTAGAGGGGGAGATGGAGGAGGTGGTAGAGGGGAGATGGAGGAGGTGGTAGAGGGGGAGATGGAGGAGGTGGTAGAGGGGGAGATGGAGGAGGTGGTAGAGGGGGAGATGGAGGAGGTGGTAGAGGGGGAGATGGAGGAGGTGGTAGAGGGGAGATGGAGGAGGTGGTAGAGGGGGAGATGGAGGAGGTAGTAGGGGGAGATGGAGGAGGTGGTAGAGGGGGAGATGGAGGAGGTGGTAGAGGGGGAGATGGAGGAGGTGGTAGAGATGGAGGGGTAGATGGAGATGGAGGTGGTAGAGGGGAGATGGAGGTGGTAGAGGGGGAGATGGAGGTGGTAGAGGGGGAGATGGAGGTGGTAGAGGGGGAGATGGAGGTGGTAGAGGGGGAGATGGAGGTGGATGGAGGTGGTAGAGGGGGAGATGGAGGTGGTAGAGGGGGAGATGGAGGTGGTAGAGGGGGAGATGGAGGTGGTAGAGGGGGAGATGGAGGTGGTAGAGGGGGAGATGGAGGTGGTAGAGGGGGAGATGGAGGTGGTAGAGGGGGAGATGGAGGTGGTAGAGGGGGAGATGGAGGTGGTAGAGGGGGAGATGGAGGTGGTAGAGGAGGAGATGGAGGTGGTAGAGGAGGAGATGGAGGTGGTAGAGGAGGAGATGGAGGAGGTAGAGGAGATGGAGGAGGTAGAGGGGGAGGTAGTAGTAGAGGTGGGAAGTGGAGGAGGAGATAGAGGAGGTGGTAGAGGAGGAAGATGAGGTTGTAGTAGAGGGGGAGGTGGAAGAGGAGATGGAGGTGGTAGAGAGGGAGGTGTAGGAAGAGATGGAGGAGGTGGTATAGGGGGAGGTGGAGGAGGAGATGGTAGAGGAGGAGGAGAAGGAGGTAGAGGGAGAGAAGGAGGAGGTCGGGGAGGGGGAGAAGGAATAGGAGGTAGAGGGAGAGAAGGAGGAAGAGGAGATGGAGGTAGTAGAGGGGGAGGAGGAGGTATAGGAGGAAGTAGAGGGGGAGGTTGAGGTGGAGATGGAGGAGGTAGAGGAGGAAGTAGAGGGGGAGGAGGAGGTAGAGGTAGAGAAGATGGTATAGGGGGTGGAGGAGGAGATGAAGGAGGAAGTAGAGGGGGAGGTTGAGGTGGAGGAGGTAGTAGAGGGGGAGGTTGAGAAGGAGGAGGTAGAGAAGGAAGTAGAGGAGGAGGTAGAGATGGAGAAGATGGTATAGGGGGGGTGGAGGAGGAGATGGAGGAGGAAGTAGAGGGGGAGGAGGTAGAGTGGAGGAAGGAGACGTAGGAGAACCTCTGGTCAAAAGGAGTCCACTATAATGAGAAGAGAGTTTGAGATGCAGTCGATATTGATGACTTCATGTTAAGTATTTCACCTTAGTTCACATTACATTATCATTAGGCCAGGTCTCCCTGGGACAATATCTTAATGGGACCTCCTGTAGAAATAAAGTCCAATAATCCATCTGTCTCCCTACCTGTGTTATCAGAGGACAGGTAATCCATCTGTCTCCCTACCTGTGTTATCAGAGGACAGGTAATCCATCTGTCTCCCTACCTGTGTTATCAGAGGACAGGTAATCCATCTGTCTCCCTACCTGTGTTATCAGAGGACAGGTAATCCATCTGTCTCCCTACCTGTGTTATCAGAGGACAGGTAATCCATCTGTCTCCCTACCTGTGTTATCAGAGGACAGGTAATCCATCTGTCTCCCTACCTGTGTTATCAGAGGACAGGTAATCCATCTGTCTACCTACCTGTGTTATCAGAGGACAGGTAATCCATCTGTCTCCCTACCTGTGTTATCAGAGGACAGGTAATCCATCTGTCTCCCTACCTGTGTTATCAGAGGACAGGTAATCCATCTGTCTCCCTACCTGTGTTATCAGAGGACAGGTAATCCATCTGTCTCCCTACCTGTGTTATCAGAGGACAGGTAATCCATCTGTCTACCTACCTGTGTTATCAGAGGGCAGGTAGTGCTGCAGGTCATCCAGTCTGTCTCTGAGAGCAGCATCCAGTGATGAACAGAAGATCTGGACACAGGGTGTCAGGGCCTGAGTCTTCATGGCCAGGCCGCTCCGATGCTGTGGCCCCCGTTGGGATACACTGACCCAGGCCGCGTCGCTCAGTAGGTCCCCCTGGGCCTCGGACCACAGGAAGGAGGCCACGTCTGCCTCGTAGAGAGCACCTCGGCTGGGGAGGGGAGGGCTGGAGCCTGGTGGACCGGGGCCTGGAGGGGTGGGTTGGCCCTCTAGATCTCGAAGGGCAGTGGAGAGGAGCTGTCTGCAGCTGGTGGAGATAGTCTCTGTACCCTCCTGGGTGATCGCCTGGGGGAGAGAATGGAAGAAGAGGGGGAGATGGAGAACAGGAGAATTAAGGGAGCAGAAGATAGAGAGATAGGAAGGAGGGAGGAAGATGGAAGAGGGGGTGAGGTTAGAAAAGGAGATGAGAGAGTGACAGGAAAGGAGAGAGAGAGAGAGAGAGAGAGAGAGAGAGAGAGAGAGAGAGAGAGAAGAAACAGACAGACACAGTGAGCAGATTAGAACTATTCTGGAGAGGAGAATTAGTTTACTAGATAGCTAGAAGACAGAAGTCAGCTGTAGCTACTAGCTCGTTAAATCGGCAGGTTAAACCTGTTGTCCTGTTTCTAAAAGGTTCCCCACTGTCTGCATGGGAACAGCTCAATGTAATGAGAGGAGCAGGGTGTATAGAATACACACGACTAGAGAATAATATTAACAACAACAGCTAAACTGTCAGATCCATTCTATTTTATAACATGGACACAGATTAGTCCTAGTCTGAAAAGCCTGGTCAACAGAGATTCTCCATAGAAGGTGCTACTTCCTCCAGGACTAATGTGGTGCACCACACACTTCCTTCCATGTGTCCACAATCAAAGCCCGGGGGACGAGGCCTGGGTCTCGTTAATCTAAACCTAGATTAAGACTAGCTTTAATCTGTGTCCTGGAAACGGGACCTGAGTGTAGCTAGTTACCTGCAGGCGTTGGAGGAAGAGCTGCTGTAGGAAGTCCTCCCACAGCGCTAGGGGGCGCTCTAACAGCCGCTGGCAGATGAAGCTCCAGTGTTGACTGATGGAGTCGGTGGATAGGAGGTCCCACACAGCATCTCTGATGGAGGCTAGGCCCTTCAGACTGTTCACATAGACCAGTAGACTGCTGACACCATTACAGATGTCCTCCTTACAGCTGCCAGAAAAAAATACAACATGATAACAACCCTAACCAGACTGCTGACTCTGTTCCAGCTGGGAGAAACAATACAACATGATAACAACCCTAACCAGACTGCTGACTCTGTTCCAGCTGGGAGAAACAATACAACATGATAACAACCCTAACCAGACTGCTGACTCTGTTACAGCTGGGAGAAACAATACAACATGATAACAACCCTAACCAGACTGCTGACTCTGTTCCAGCTGGGAGAAACAATACAACATGATAACAACCCTAACCAGACTGCTGACTCTGTTCCAGCTGGGAGAAACAAAACATCATGATAACAACCCTAACCAGACTGCTGACTCTGTTACAGACGTCCTCCTTCCAGCTGGGATGAGAATGAAAAGATGAGTTATAGAGTCTGGCTGAATGCCAATTCACATGCTTTCCCTCCATCTACACGTTCACATGTTCAGGACAACCCAGGGTATCAGTCTCATTGTGTTCAGGACAACCCAGGGTATCAGTCTCATTGTGTTCAGGACAACCCAGGGTATCAGTCTCATTGTGTTCAGGACAACCCAGGGTATCAGTCTCATTGTGTTCAGGACAACCCAGGGTATCAGTCTGTTCAGGACAACCCAGGGTATCAGTCTCATTGTGTTCAGGACAACCCAGGGTATCAGTCTCATTGTGTTCAGGACAACCCAGGGTATCAGACTCATTGTGTTCAGGACAACCCAGGGTATCAGTCTCATTGTGTTCAGGACGACCCAGGGTATCAGTCTCATTGTGTTCAGGACAACCCAGGGTATCAGTCTCATTGTGTTCAGGACAACCCAGGGTATCAGTCTCATTGTGTTCAGGACAACCCAGGGTATCAGTCTCATTGTGTTCAGGACAACCCAGGGTATCAGTCTCATTGTGTTCCAACAGGGTATCAGTCTCATTGTGTTCAGGACAACCCAGGGTATCAGTCTCATTGTGTTCAGGACAACCCAGGGTATCAGTCTCATTGTGTTCAGGACAACCCAGGGTATCAGTCTCATTGTGTTCAGGACAGGGTATCAGTCTCATTGTGTTCAGGACAACCCAGGGTATCAGTCTCATTGTGTTCAGGACGACCCAGGGTATCAGTCTCATTGTGTTCAGGACGACCCAGGGTATCAGTCTCATTGTGTTCAGGACGACCCAGGGTATCAGTCTCATTGTGTTCAGGACAACCCAGGGTATCAGTCTCATTGTGTTCAGGACAACCCAGGGTATCAGTCTCATTGTGTTCAGGACAACCCAGGGTATCAGTCTCATTGTGTTCAGGACAACCCAGGGTATCAGTCTCATTGTGTTCAGGACAACCCAGGGTATCAGTCTCATTGTGTTCAGGACAACCCAGGGTATCAGTCTCATTGTGTTCAGGACAACCCAGGGTATGAGTCTCAGTCTCCCAGGGTATCAGTCTCATTGTGTTCAGGACAACCCAGGGTATCAGTCTCATTGTGTTCAGGACAACCCAGGGTATCAGTCTCATTGTGTTCAGGACGACCCAGGGTATCAGTCTCATTGTGTTCAGGACAACCCAGGGTATCAGTCTCATTGTGTTTAGGGACGACCCAGGGTATGAGGCTCATTGTGTTCAGGACAACCCAGGGTATCAGTCTCATTGTGTTACTCATCTTTATAAATACATTTGAGTCCTCTTCATTCACAGCACAGGACAACCCAGGGTATCAGTCTCATTGTGTTCAGGACGACCCAGGGTATCAGGCTCATTGTGTTCAGGACGACCCAGGGTATCAGTCTCATTGTGTTCAGGACGACCCAGGGTATGAGGCTCATTGTGTTCAGGACGACCCAGGGTATGAGGCTCATTGTGTTCAGGACGACCCAGGGTATGAGGCTCATTGTGTTCAGGACGACCCAGGGTATGAGGCTCATTGTGTTCAGGACGACCCAGGGTATGAGGCTCATTGTGTTCAGGACAACCCAGGGTATCAAACATAGTGATCATCAACATGAGTTTGATGATGTGGAAATGTGAACATTTGGACTCGTAGGACATCTTGTTGTATCACATCAAAGCAGTATTTATTATAGTCCTCAACTACTCATCTTTTAAATACATTTGAGTCCTCTTCATTCACAGCATTTCCTTCACTCGGGTCAACAAAACATTTACAAAAGTTGCCCAATTAGGGGCAGGGATGGGGACAACTTCTGGTCACGTACGGGGCTCTAGTTCATAACGGCTGTCAGTCAAAACCCATACAGAGCTGTGAAGCACAGAGCCTGAGCTCTGACGTCATGTATAGCATGTTACTGAACAGCCACTGAGCTCTGACGTCATGTATAGCATGTTACTGAACAGCCACTGTTTCAATTGAGGGGTTTTTCAGTGTTCAAATCTGCCACGTTCAACCCCCTATACGAGTAGGAGTGTAAAGGGCTACCTGTTACCGAGGTTTACAATGACAGGGGATTTGTTCATTTGACTTCAGGCTTGTTTGAATTATTTATTAGTGGAGCATGAATGACATCATTCAAGTCAAGAGTGTGTCCCCAAGTTGAAGGGTTTTATCAACTCCCTCGCCACTGTCTGGAAGTCACATATTTCAACCTGTGGGCCCTGATCGCGTCTGGTGTGGATGGACAAAAATCAACATACGGACCCATACACGCGTGTGCCTCCCCCCCTTCTAGTCAGCATGTGAGAGTTCCATTTTGGTTGATTTGGTTCCCAGAACAGATATAGTTCCTGAAGAAGCTGGTTATATTCTGGTCCCAGATCAGACTCTCCTTAATAATCTTATTATAGTTCTACAGCTGACTATGATCGATATTGAATATCAGTTGTTGAAATTAAAGGGTATTGATTGGCTGAAATATGGCAGCTGTTCCTATATGCAAAGTAAAGGATATTGATTGGATGAGGTCTTACGTGTTGATCCACTGCTGTAGGGTGTCTCTGAGCTGCTCTCTCTGGATTGGCTGAGCCAGGGTTCTGAGCGCGGGCTGGAACTCAGCGATGGAAGAGGGGAGGTACTTGAACCAGCTTCCTGTACTCACCTCCTCCTGAAGGACACGCCTCCCTTTACCTGGACAACAGGTGAGACCGGAAGGACAGATTACCACAGAGATGCCTACAGTTCTATAATTCAACAATAAGGCCCCACAGGGGTGTGGTGTATTGGCCATAGACCACAAACCCCCAAGGTGCCTTAATGCTGTTATAAACTGGTTACCAACAAACATCTAAACAGTAAACAAGTATTTTCTGTCTTTACAACATACCCATGGTATATTGTTGGATATACACACACACAGCTGAAACACTGTTTCAGATCATCAGCATCCAAGACCCAAACTCCTCGGTTTATAATTGGTATTCAAATTCTCCATTGTCGAAAGTCAATATCCCTCAGAGAGGATTGGACAGGTGTATGCAACATGGTGACAATTCTACCCGGCCAATTAAAAGGTCAAGGTAGAGCTGTTACCATGTTGCTTATACAATCTAATATTAACACGCTTATATAATCTTATCAAAGTTAGGAGCTCCAGATCACTTTGGGCCTAAAATGAGATGAAAGTAGGTTAGGCCATCATTGTAAATAAGAATTATCTTAACTGACTTGCCTGGTTAAATAAAGGTTAAATAAAAAATAAAAAAGTACTTTTCCTTCTTCAACCATTTCTTGCAATGTATCATAGGTAATGTACCTGTAGGTGTGGTGGAGGTGACGTTCTCCAGAGTGGTGAAGAGGAGGCCGGAGCTCAGCCCTCCGTCCCCCAGCCGGGGACTCCCTTCTGGGGCTACGTAGAAGACAGCGTAGGCCTGGTACAGAGTAGTCACCAGCAGCTCTACCAGGCTACACACCTGGGCCTTAATACCAGCACCTGGGACACACACAGACATGGCTGTCAACCTGAACCACACATCAACACACCACACCGGTCCACTGAACAGAGATGAGGAAGTGAAATGGTTTTCCCAAACAATCCAAGCATGATGGAAGTGTGATAACAGGGCATGTTGACTTGGAGAGGAAGTGTGATAACAGGGCATGTTGACTTGGAGAGGAAGTGTGATAACAGGACATGTTGACTTGGAGTGGAAGTGTGATAACAGGGCATGTTGACTTGGGGTGGAAGTGTGATAACAGGGCATGTTGACTTGGGGTGGAAGTGTGATAACAGGGCATGTTGACTTGGGGTGGAAGTGTGATAACAGGGCATGTTGACTTGGGGAGGAAGTGTGATAACAGGACATGTTGACTTGGAGAGGAAGTGTGATAACAGGAGGAAGTGTGATAACAGGGCATGTTGACTTGGAGAGGAAGTGTGATAAACAGGACATGTTGACTTGGAGGGAAGTGTGATAACAGGGCAGGGCATGTTGACTTGGGGTGGAAGTGTGATAACAGGGCATGTTGACTTGGAGAGGAAGTGTGATAACAGGACATGTTGACTTGGAGGGGAAGTGTGATAACAGGACATGTTGACTTGGAGGGAAGTGTGATAACAGGACATGTTGACTTGGAGAGGAAGTGTGATAACAGGACATGTTGACTTGGAGAGGAAGTGTGATAACAGGACATGTTGACTTGTAGGGGAAGTGTGATAACAGGGCATGTTGACTTGGGGTGGAAGTGTGATAACAGGGCATGTTGACTTGGAGGGGAAGTGTGATAACAGGACATGTTGACTTGGAGGGGAAGTGTGATAACAGGGCATGTTGACTTGGAGAGGAAGTGTGATAACAGGGCATGTTGACTTGTAGGGGAAGTGTGATAACAGGACATGTTGACTTGGAGAGGAAGTGTGATAACAGGGGAGAGGAAGTGTGATAACAGGGCATGTTGACTTGGAGAGGAAGTGTGATAACAGGGCATGTTGACTTGGAGAGGAAGTGTGATAACAGGACATGTTGACTTGGAGAGGAAGTGTGATAACAGGACATGTTGACTTGGAGAGGAAGTGTGATAACAGGACATGTTGACTTGGAGAGGAAGTGTGATAACAGGACATGTTGACTTGGAGAGGAAGTGTCAAGGCTGTAATATGTTGTATTGTGTAGGATGTTGTGTTGTGTGTTGTGTAGGATATTGTGTTGTGTATTGTGTAGGATGTTGTATTGTGTTGTGTATTGTATAGGATGTTGTGTATTGTGTAGGATGTGGTGTTGTGTATTGTGTAGGATGTTGTGTATTGTGTTGGATGTAGTGTTGTGTATTGTGTAGGATGTTGTGTATTGTGTTGCATTGTGTTGTGTATTGTGTAGGATGTTGTGTTACGTATTGTGTTGATGATATGTTGTGTATTGTGTAGGAAGTATGTGTGGTATTGTATTGTGGTACAGTGGTTTAAACTAGTACCATGTTGTGGCTGGTTGTATTGTGGTACAGTGGTATATACTAGTACCATGCTGTGGCTGGTTGAGTAGCTGTTGGATAGAGGCCTTCCTAGCCAGGAGGAAGTCAGCCAGAGCCTGACGTGGAGAGCTGTCCTCGAGGAGCATGGTGGACACTAGGGCCTCAGCGATGGCTTGGTCAGACACCGCCCGACCACGCAGGACTGACTTACTGTCCAGCAAAATGGTGGACCTGGGAGGGGGGTAGAAGAGAGAGAGAGAGTGCTCCTATATTGAATGTGGTGGTCCTATATTGAATGTGGTGGTCCTATATTGAATGTGGTGGTCCTATATTGAATGTGGTGCTCCTATATTGAATGTGGTGCTCCTATATTGAATGTGGTGCTCCTATATTGAATGTGGTGCTCCTATATTGAATGTGGTGCTCCTATATTGAATGTGGTGCTCCTATATTGAATGTGGTGCTCCTATATTGAATGTGGTGCTCCTATATTGAATGTGGTGCTCCTATATTGAATGTGGTGCTCCTATATTGAATGTGGTGCTCCTATATTGAATGTGGTGCTCCTATATTGAATGTGGTGCTCCTATATTGAATGTGGTGCTCCTATACTGGTGGTGCTCCTATATTGAATGTGGTGCTCCTATACTGGTGGTGCTCCTATATTGAATGTGGTGCTCCTATATTGAATGTGGTGCTCCTATATTGAATGTGGTGCTCCTATATTGAATGTGGTGCTCCTATATTGAATGTGGTGCTCCTATATTGAATGTGGTGCTCCTATATTGAATGTGGTGCTCCTATATTGAATGTGGTGCTCCTATACTGGTGGTGCTCCTATAGTGGTGGTGCTCCTATATTGAATGTGGTGCTCCTATATTGAATGTGGTGCTCCTATATTGAATGTGGTGCTCCTATATTGAATGTGGTGCTCCTATATTGAATGTGGTGCTCCTATATTGAATGTGGTGCTCCTATATTGAATGTGGTGCTCCTATATTGAATGTGGTGCTCCTATATTGAATGTGGTGCTCCTATATTGAATGTGGTGCTCCTATATTGAATGTGGTGCTCCTATATTGAATGTGGTGCTCCTATACTGGTGGTGCTCCTATATTGAATGTGGTGCTCCTATATTGAATGTGGTGCTCCTATATTGAATGTGGTGCTCCTATATTGAATGTGGTGCTCCTATATTGAATGTGGTGCTCCTATATTGAATGTGGTGCTCCTATATTGAATGTGGTGCTCCTATATTGAATGTGGTGCTCCTATATTGAATGTGGTGCTCCTATATTGAATGTGGTGCTCCTATATTGAATGTGGTGCTCCTATATTGAATGTGGTGCTCCTATACTGGTGGTGCTCCTATATGGTGGTGCTCCTATATTGAATGTGGTGCTCCTATATTGAATGTGGTGCTCCTATATGAATGTGGTGCTCCTATATTTTAATGGTGCTCCTATATTGAATGTGGTGCTCCTATATTGAATGTGGTGCTCCTATATTGAATGTGGTGCTCCTATATCGAATGTGGTGCTCCTATATTGAATGTGGTGCTCCTATATTGAATGTGGTGCTCCTATATTGAATGTGGTGCTCCTATATCGAATGTGGTGCTCCTATATCGAATGTGGTGCTCCTATATCGAATGTGGTGCTCCTATATCGAATGTGGTGATCCTATATCGAATGTGGTGATCCTATATCGAATGTGGTGATCCTATATCGAATGTGGTGATCCTATATCGAATGTGGTGATCCTATATTGAATGTGGTGCTCCTATATTGAATGTGGTGCTCCTAGCCCTGCTGAGGTAGGCTCTTCAATTACACAGAAAATCCTGATTTGATAATCGTCTCCCTCATCCAAAATTATATCACGGTGAAATTCACCTGAAGTGTCCAGCAGCAGCCACCTGCCTGACCAGGATGGGGAAGCGGGCGAGGACGGGGCTGTACTGTGGTCCTCCAGCCTCCAGGTGGAGCTGTTTGTGCAGGTGGCAGCAGAGCAGGTAGAGCTGTGTGGCCTGCAGCAAAGAGGGTGGTACCAGGGAGAGGCTATAAGGGCTTTTCTGACCAGCATCCCATTGACAGCCCGACTACCCAAACTCTAAAACTGAAACTAAACTCTAAACCCAAACTTTTAACCAATTCGGAAATTAAATATCGGTTGGCTGGTCAGGAGTGTCCATTAAACCAAGAGTTAGCTCATTAGCATTAGCAGTGCCCTACTATGATGTGGGTTTACATACATCATTGGCCATGCCCAGCTAGTATTAGCAACGATGGCTAAGTATGCAGTGTCTTCCTATGGGAAATGCTAATAGTCCACTGTCTTAGTAATAAGTGTCTTTGCCTGCAGGTACTGAGAGGCCTCCATGGAACTCCAGATCCTCTCTGGGATCTCCAGCAGCAGCTTGATCTGAGAGGCCATGGTGTAGAACTTCTCCTGGGACTGCCTCTGGACCTGGTGTGAAAAGAGAGAGAGAATCACAGGGATACACAGTGATTGATCTGAGAGGCCAAGGTGTAGAACTTCTCCTGGGACTGCCTCTGGACCTGGTGTGAAAAGAGAGAGAGAGAGAATCACAGGGATACACAGTGATTGATCTGAGAGGCCAAGGTGTAGAACTTCTCCTGGGACTGCCTCTGGACCTGGTGTGAAAACAGAGAGATAGAGAATCACAGGGATACACAGTGATTGATCTGAGAGGCCATGGTGTAGAACTTCTCCTGGGACTGCCTCTGGACCTGGTGTGAAAACAGAGAGATAGAGAATCACAGGGATACACAGTGATTGATCTGAGAGGCCATGGTGTAGAACCTCTCCTGGGACTTGATGGGAAAGCTGGCCTAAGATAGGCTACATTACATACATAAATAAAGGGACAGGCAGAGAGACAATCACACAGAGATATAGGGTGTAGTAGATATTGAAACCCACACAGATATATCCATCATTGACATATACCATTCATATCACAATGGGTGGAACCTGTCGGAGTCTAATCACACATCATAAACTGTCCAGAAGGGATCGGGGAATGGTATTCTGCAGAACAGTTTGCTATCTAAATCAACAGAACTAGTTAGCCATCACCACCGCTCGTTAGCTTCACAATGGAGCCACATACCTCTTCTTTGCTGTTGCTTTGGGGAACGCTTTTCCCCTGTTTCAGCTTGTGGCAATAGCGGTGCATGTCCTGGATGGACGTAACTACGCTCTCCGAACACTGACGCATCTCTCCGATGGTGTCGGCGGCGTCGATCAAATCGCGGTACCGCTCGCCCACCATCTGACGAAGTTCCTCCTTCTTGTGCTCGATCTCTCCGCGGACTTTCCGCTCGATGCCGCGTATCTCCTCGGTGTTGTACCGCTCGAACAGAACCGTCGGGTCTCGGATATCCGAAACCCGGAGAGATTGAGCAGGAACCACGGCCATGGCAGCTGAGCTTCGCTGTAAGCGAAATGCCAACCTGAAGGATCTACAACCCGGAAGACGGAGCGAAACTCACTTCCACGTAAACAATGCATCAGAGGTGAAAAACGGAAAATGAGGAGCCGGGAAAGTAACAGCGCCTCATACGGAACTAATATGTTACTACAATACATCATATGACCGAAACTCAACCTGACACAATATTGCTATTCCTTTGAATGATGTAAATCAGCTGGTTTACGACATAAAAAATACATTTATAATTTACTGCAATGAAAGCAGAAATGTGGCTATGACAAATGCTAGTTTTATATACATGCGTCACACATATGAATTGTTCTGACTTTATTTCCTCCAGTCACATCATAAAAGTTTCCTTTGAAAAGACATGGCCAAGAGCAATGGTGGAAATGACTGGCAGTATCTCTCACATACGGTAAGTCCATGATCACGAGACACCTTTAGATCTACACGGAGGAAATGAAGCAGGATTCAAACGACCTACCCTTGCCCCATGCAAATCAGTGTGTACAGTGACTCCCACGGCGACAGGTGCGTCAGTCGGGCAGGTACCCGGAAGAAGAGAGAACAAAAAACTGGAGCTTGTTCGAGTTACAGGTACAATGAACTTCGGAAAAATATATAGAAACGTGTTTGATTACTACCGAAAATATGAGTGTACTGTAATTGTTTATGTTCAAGTGAAGTCAGATATATAGGTAATCTTGGAATATTCTTTAAAAGTGAAAGTCTGAGGCTGTAATTCATCAAGATGTCACAGTCAGTCAAACAACGATAATGATGTTGGTCTTGTGTTAAAGAAGTTAAAAGCAAATAGTGTCATTTTTAGATGTAAAATAGAGTCTGTATTTGGCTAGTTGATCTATATCTCATCATAGTAGTCTATGTGAAAGTGATCAGGAGAAAAGTACTGTCTAGGGCAGAGCAGGTATGCTGAACTCTGATCCAGTTTATGAGGTACATTCAAAATGCAGTATGATCTCCCTTACAATTAAATAACATATTGGTTTGTATATTTTAGGCCTACTTTATAGACCGACATAGTCAGCCAGCCAGGTGCATTGTACTTGTCTATAGAGAATTACCACACATGTCTCTTCTCCCAGTGTGTCCTGTATTAACCCTGACTGGTACAGTTATGGACCAGAGAAACCTTGTAGTCTATATCAGAACCACGTCTCTTCTCCCAGTGTGTCCTGTACTAACCCTGACTGGTACAGTTATGGACCAGAGAAACCTTGTAGTCTATATCAGAACCACGTCTCTTCTCCCAGTGTGTCCAGTACTAACCCTGACTGGTACAGTTATGGACCAGAGAAACCTTGTAGTCTATATCAGAACCACGTGTCCAGTACTCTTCTGGTACAGTTATGGACCAGAGAAACCTTGTAGTCTATATCAGAACCACGTCTCTTCTCCCAGTGTGTCCAGTACTAACCCTGACTGGTACAGTTATGGACCAGAGAAACCTTGTAGTCTATATCAGAACCACGTCTCTTCTCCCAGTGTGTCCAGTACTAACCCTGACTGGTACAGTTATGGACCAGAGAAACCTTGTAGTCTATATCAGAACCACATCTCTTCTCCCAGTGTGTCCTGTATTTTATAATTATAATAAACCCTCTACTGTTCTTCTCCAGAGTGTGAACCCTTACTGAGACTAATTCTAGCCCAGCTATAGCCATGGACCAGAGGAGCCTAGAGGAAGAGTTTAAGGATCAGTTTACAGACGTGGTGTCCAGACTGCAGTCTAAACAGCTATTCCAGTCTGACTGGGACATCGCCTCCTTCGCTGTCTTCTTCATCTTCATCGGTAGGAATGCACACGCACACCCACCCACACATACACACACACACACACACACACATGTACACAATTGACTGTCCACCTTGATCCTTTCAGGCATGGTTCTGCTGCTTGTTGTCCTGGTTCTGATCCGATGCTGTTGCTGCTGCTGCTGTGATGAACAGGTAATGTAGCAATCAATCAATAAAATGTAATGGCCTGTTTCTGTGAGAAATGTGTGGTGTATATAGCCTGGTCCCAGATCTGTTGGTATCTATAGCCCAGTCCCAGATCTGTTGGTATCTATAGCCTGGTCCCAGATCTGTTGGTATCTATAGCCTGGTCCCAGATCTGTTGGTATCTATAGCCTGGTCCCAGATCTGTTGGTATCTATAGCCTGGTCCCAGATCTGTTGGTATCTATAGCCTGGTCTCAAATCTGTTGGTATCTATAGCCTGGTCCCAGATCTGTTGGAATCTATAGCCCGGTCTCAAATCTGTTGGTATCTATAGCCCGGTCTCAAATCTGTTGGTATCTATAGCCCGGTCTCAAATCTGTTGGTATCTATAGCCCGGTCTCAAATCTGTTGGTATCTATAGCCCGGTCTCAAATCTGTTGGTATCTATAGCCTGGTCTCAGATCTGGTGCTCTTGTCAACAATGTTTGGTGTGAGATGGCATGATAGCACACAGACTGGCACTCAGGCTGTGGTATACAGGACCACATTTCTGATATGTCAGCCACCCATAGTGTTAATGAGGGAGTTGTATTTATTTGTTGTACATTTCAAATCATATCAAAATGAAGCCGTGTCATTGACTCTATCCTGTCACGGTCATTCAGACTCTACTGTCACGGTCATTCAGACTCTACTGTCACGGTCATTCAGACTCTACTGTCATGGTCATTCAGACTCTATCCTGTCATGGTCATTCAGACTCTATCCTGTCATGGTCATTCAGACTCTACTGTCATGGTCATTCAGACTCTATCCTGTCATGGTCATTCAGACTCTATCCTGTCATGGTCATTCAGACTCTATCCTGTCATGGTCATTCAGACTCTACTGTCATGTGTCACGGTCATTCAGACTCTACTGTCATGACTCTACTGTCATTCATTCAGACTCTATCCTGTCATGGTCATTCAGACTCTACTGTCATGGTCATTCAGACTCTACTGTCATGGTCATTCAGACTCTATCCTGTCATGGTCATTCAGACTCTATCCTGTCATGGTCATTCAGACTCTATCCTGTCATGGTCATTCAGACTCTATCCTGTCATGGTCATTCAGACTCTATCCTGTCATGGTCATTCAGACTCTATCCTGTCATGGTCATTCAGACTCTATCCTGTTTTGGTCATTCAGACTCTATCCTGTCATGGTCATTCAGACTCTACTGTCATGGTCATTCAGACTCTATCCTGTCATGGTCATTCAGACTCTACTGTCATGGTCATTCAGACTCTATCCTGTCACATTCAGACTCTACCTGTCATGGTCATTCATTCAGACTCTACCTGTCACATTCAGGTCATGGTCATTCAGACTCTATCATTCAGACTGTCACACGGTCATTCAGACTCTACCTGTCACGGTCATTCAGACTCTATCCTGTCACGGTCATTCAGACTCTATCTGTCACGGTCATTCATTCAGACTCTATCCTGTCATGGTCATTCAGACTCTATCCTGTCATGGTCATTCAGACTCTATCCTGTTTTGGTCATTCAGACTCTATCCTGTCATGGTCATTCAGACTCTATCCTGTTTTGGTCATTCAGACTCTATCCTGTTTTGTATCATGGTCATTCAGACTCTATCCTGTCATGGTCATTCAGACTCTATCCTGTCATGGTCATTCAGACTCTATCCTGTCATGGTCATTCAGGTCATTCAGACTCTATCCTGTCATGGTCATTCAGACTCTACTGTCACGGTCATTCAGACTCTACCCTGTCTATGTCACGGTCATTCAGACTCTACTGTCACGGTCATTCAGACTCTATCCTGTCTTGTCATGGTCATTCAGACTCTATCCTGTCTTGTCATGGTCATTCAGACTGTATCCTGTTTTGTATCATTGTCATTCAGACTCTATCCTGTCTTGTATCATGGTCATTCAGACTCTATCCTGTCTTGTGTCATGGTCATTCAGACTCTATCCTGTCTTGTCATGGTCATTCAGACTCTAGCCTGTCTTGTATCATGGTCATTCAGACTCTAGCCTGTCTTGTATCATGGTCATTCAGACTCTATCCTGTCTTGTATTATGGTCATTCAGACTCTATCCTGTCTTGTATCATGGTGAAGACCCAACCGTTTGAGTCAGTCACATCCTACAATAGAGGGTCTGTTTTAGTGTGACCAGATTGAACATGGCTGTATCAAGGAGTCTGTGTCAGACAAGTGTTCACTGCATTTCCTCTGAATTAAGATGTGTTGAAAGATACATGATTTCCCCTCCTCTCTCTCTCTCTCTCTGTGTGTTTCCCAACAGCCGAGAAGACACAAAGTGGGTCATGAAAACTTTGGAATGGAGACCTGAAAGGAACTTGGAACAGGATTGAAGATTCCACAATGACGACACTTAGAAAATTGATTAGTCCTTTTTATAATACATTTTATTCATATTTTTTTCTATGCACTTTAAAATTTGCACTTTTAATCTGTGTGCCAAACCAAGAGTTGTATAACTTGTTTTCATTCTGGTTCCATCTATTTACTTTTGACTGTTGGAAAATGTTGCACTCCCTGTGGTAACCCGGTTTAGCTGCCGTCTAATGGTGGAAAGTCATTGGAGGTCATATGAATCAGTTTGTTTACTTGTTCCCTGCACGGCTAGCGGTTGTTGCTAGGAGGCCACGAAAGGAGAGCAAGGTGAAAACAGTCACCGAGTGTCACAACCAGAAGATAAAAGGGCTTTCACTAACGGTTCATGAAAAACTAGGCACCAACTCTTTATGTAGTGGAATCAAAGCTGTGTACTTTAAACTTAACTTCTTAAGTGTATGTAATGAGGAATGATGTAGTAGTATTGATTCAATGACTTTAATGTAGTTAATTATATTGACAACATAATTCAATGTTGAAACATGTACATTGTATCATTCAAATGATTAAATAATATTTTGTATTGAATCTGTCCCCGATTGACTGACCGAACACTTCTGTATAACATCTCTTTATTACACAGATAATAGATCATATGGTCCACAACATATACATCTCTAAATAGATTTTAAAACACTTGCAGTAATAATTATGTTTGTTCAACATTGGAATGGATCTTCACTTCACAGGGAATCATCAACGGCAAAGTAACATAAGTGCAAAAATTAACAATTGAATAAATAAAAACATTAACAAAACATTAAAATTAACTGATACAATGACGAATAACAGCTTATTGTTGAGGAGGCATGAACGTTTACCCTTAAAGCTAGGAATGTTTGTTTTCCTTTACACTTGACATAAGAGCGGCATTCCAAGGAATATAGAGTCAGAAACCTTCATAATTTCACTATGAAGAGTCACTGTGTTTCATGTCTCATACTGCTGCTGAGTAGTGTAGTCTACACAACATAACAGTATGGTTTACCACAGTAGGACAATCTGCTTGACAAATTTAGTTTCCAATACCTTTTTCACACTGCTGAGCAAACCAAGCTGGCCTGGTTACTCATTAACTGTAGATGCTGGAACCGTGTAGGAGAAGACGATGTGTTTGTATCGGTCCCTACCCAAATAAACCATACATTAACATTTAAAATATCTTTTGGTCGTTATTATAGTGTGAAAAGGGTATAACTGTGGAGAGGAGGAACATTAGTATTCAGTAACAAGAGAAGTGTTTCAGACTAAAACAACAACACAAGCTGATACATTGATTCATAACGAGGTCCAAGTTAGTTAGTACTATACAACAGGGAGGTCCAAGTTAGTTAGTACTATACAACAGGGAGGTCCAAGTTAGTTAGTACTATACAACAGGGAGGTCCAACCAATTTAGTTAGTACTATACAACAGGGAGGTCCAAGTTAGTTAGTACTATACAACAGGGAGGTCCAAGTTAGTTAGTACTATACAACAGGGAGGTCCTAGTTAGTTAGTACTATACAACAGGGAGGTCCAAGTTAGTTAGTACTATACAACAGGGAGGTCCAACCAAGTTAGTTAGTACTATACAACAGGGAGGTCCAACCAAGTTAGTTAGTACTATACAACAGGGAGGTCCAAGTTAGTTAGTACTATACAACAGGGAGGTCCAAGTTAGTTAGTACTATACAACAGGGAGGTCCAACCAAGTTAGTTAGTACTATACAACAGGGAGGTCCAAGTTAGTTAGTACTATACAACAGGGAGGTCCAAGTTAGTTAGTACTATACAACAGGGAGGTCCAACCAAGTTAGTTAGTACTATACAACAGGGAGGTCCAACCAAGTTAGTTAGTACTATACAACAGGGAGGTCCAACCAAGTTAGTTAGTACTATACAACAGGGAGGTCCAAGTTAGTTAGTACTATACAACAGGGAGGTCCTAGTTAGTTAGTACTATACAACAGGGAGGTCCAAGTTAGTTAGTACTATACAACAGGGAGGTCCAAGTTAGTTAGTACTATACAACAGGGAGGTCCAAGTTAGTTAGTACTATACAACAGGGAGGTCCAACCAAGTTAGTTAGTACTATACAACAGGGAGGTCCAACCAAGTTAGTTAGTACTATACAACAGGGAGGTCCAACCAAGTTAGTTAGTACTATACAACAGGGAGGTCCAACCAAGTTAGTTAGTACTATACAACAGGGAGGTCCAACCAAGTTAGTTAGTACTATACAACAGGGAGGTCCAAGTTAGTTAGTACTATACAACAGGGAGGTCCTAGTTAGTTAGTACTATACAACAGGGAGGTCCAAGTTAGTT
The DNA here is from genome assembly GCF_018296145.1 of Oncorhynchus tshawytscha. Taxonomy (NCBI): domain Eukaryota; kingdom Metazoa; phylum Chordata; class Actinopteri; order Salmoniformes; family Salmonidae; genus Oncorhynchus; species Oncorhynchus tshawytscha. Next base: position 3,242 of record NW_024608612.1, on the reverse strand, counting down.
AGTACTATACAACAGGGAGGTCCTAGTTAGTTAGTACTATACAACAGGGAGGTCCTAGTTAGTTAGTACTATACAACAGGGAGGTCCAAGTTAGTTAGTACTATACAACAGGGAGGTCCTAGTTAGTTAGTACTATACAACAGGGAGGTCCTAGTTAGTTAGTACTATACAACAGGGAGGTCCTAGTTAGTTAGTACTATACAACAGGGAGGTCCAAGTTAGTTAGTACTATACAACAGGGAGGTCCTAGTTAGTTAGTACTATACAACAGGGAGGTCCTAGTTAGTTAGTACTATACAACAGGGAGGTCCAAGTTAGTTAGTACTATACAACAGGGAGGTCCTAGTTAGTTAGTACTATACAACAGGGAGGTCCTAGTTAGTTAGTACTATACAACAGGGAGGTCCTAGTTAGTTAGTACTATACAACAGATGACGCACAGAGAGATACATGCACCCAATCCTAAATCAACCCCTAGTCCCTACTTGTCTAGATCAGAATGCAGTGTTTCCCCTATATTCATTCCCAGAGACTTCTAGTCATGCAGTGTTTCCCCTATATTCATTCCCAGAGACTTCTAGTCATGCAGTGTTTCCCCTATATTCATTCCCAGAGACTTCTAGTCATGCAGTGTTTCCCCTATATTCATTCCCATAGACGTCTAGTCATGCAGTGTTTCCCCTATATTCATTCCCAGAGACTTCTAGTCATGCAGTGTTTCCCCTATATTCATTCCCAGAGACTTCTAGTCATGCAGTGTTTCCCCTATATTCATTCCCAGAGACTTCTAGTCATGCAGTGTTTCCCCTATATTCATTCCCATAGACTTCTAGTCATGCAGTGTTTCCCCTATATTCATTCCCATAGACGTCTAGTCATGCAGTGTTTCCCCTATATTCATTCCCAGAGACTTCTAGTCATGCAGTGTTTCCCCTATATTCATTCCCATAGACTTCTAGTCATTGCGCTAACGACCCCCAACTAGGGGAAACACTGAATGTATTGGATAGATATGGTAGTAGCCCCACCATATTGCTTAGCCCTATACTTTCTTCACAAGTAGGGAGTGTAGTCTAGGGGTTAGGGTTTGATTTGGGACTGAATTAAAGCAGCTGTAACACATGGATGGGCCCTAAACCCTGGAATACTAAACACTGGTAATGTATATGGACTTTGATCCGGCTGTTCTCTTGTAAATTATACAAACACAACCCACTTCAATTCAGACAATATTTTCAAGACATCCCTTTTATCTGGGTTGGTTTGTGTGAAGGATTTGGACAGAACACCGAGGCATTCTGATGGTCAGCTAGCTGCAGGAGGTTAGAACACCTAGGCATTCTGACGGTCAGCTAGCTGCAGGAGGTTAGAACACCTAGGCATTCTGACGGTCAGCTAGCTGCAGGAGGTTAGAACACCTAGGCATTCTGACGGTCAGCTAGCTGCAGGAGGTTAGAACACTGAGGCATTCTGACGGTCAGCTAGCTGCAGGAGGTTAGTACACCTAGGCATTCTGACGGTCAGCTAGCTGCAGGAGGTTAGAACACCTAGGCATTCTGACGGTCAGCTAGCTGCAGGAGGTTAGAACACCGAGGCATTCTGACGGTCAGCTAGCTGCAGGAGGTTAGAACACCTAGGCATTCTGACGGTCAGCTAGCTGCAGGAGGTTAGAACACCTAGGCATTCTGACGGTCAGCTAGCTGCAGGAGGTTAGAACACCGAGGCATTCTGACGGTCAGCTAGCTGCAGAGGTTAGAACACCTAGGCATTCTGACGGTCAGCTAGCTGCAGGAGGTTAGTACACCTAGGCATTCTGACGGTCAGCTAGCTGCAGGAGGTTAGAACACCTAGGCATTCTGACGGTCAGCTAGCTGCAGGAGGTTAGAACACCGAGGCATTCTGACGGTCAGCTAGCTGCAGGAGGTTAGAACACCTAGGCATTCGGACGGTCAGCTAGCTGCAGGAGGTTAGAACCCTGAGGCATTCTGACGGTCAGCTAACACCTAGGCATTCTGATGGTCAGCTAGCTGCAGGAGGTTAGAACCCCTAGGCATTCTAACGGTCAGCTAGCTGCAGGAGGTTAGAACACCTAGGCATTCTGACGGTCAGCTAGCTGCAGGAGGTTAGAACACCTAGGCATTCTGACGGTCAGCTAACACCGAGGCATTCTGACGGTCAGCTAGCTGCAGGAGGTTAGAACACCTAGGCATTCTGACAGTCAGCTAGCTGCAGGAGGTTAGAACACCGAGGCATTCTGACGGTCAGCTAGCTGCAGGAGGGTAGAACTCCTAGGCATTCTGACGGTCAGCTAGCTGCAGGAGGTTAGAACACCGAGGCATTCTGACGGTCAGCTAGCTGCAGGAGGGTAGAACTCCTAGGCATTCTGACAGTCAGCTAGCTGCAGGAGGTTTAGAACGGTCGGTAGTTCCAGAAACTAGAGAATACGGAAATCTAGAAGGAGGAAGAGGAATAGGAGGAAAATCCAGTTAATGTGTCATAGTAAGCCAATATAATAAAGGCTTTCTAATATAGATCACAAAAGAAACGCCTTGGCTTTGTGTTGCACATAAGCTTTCAGTTTGATGGTTTCCTGCGATTATACGCCACAACTTCTCTGCTTCTCAGTCGATTTAGACTCTTGTTTCCAATGAGCACCGGCAGGGTAGCCTAGTGGTTAGAGTGTAGAGGCGGCAGGGTAGCCTAGTGGTTAGAGCGTTGGACTAGTAACCGGAAGGTTGCAAGTTCAAACCACCGAGCTGACAAGGTACAAATCTGTCGTTCTGCCCCTGAACAGGCAGTTAACCCACTGTTCCCCGGTAGGCCGTCATTGAAAATAAGTATTTGTTCTTAACCGACTTACCTAGTTAAAATAAAATTAAAATAATACCATTTAGAACATTTTCACAGAAGCAAAACAGCTCTCCCTGTCTTCTCTTTTCTGAGTCTGACATTTCTTTAGTTTACGGAAACACATTTAACAAGGTGGATCATCTACTTCATACCAACTGACCCACAGCCTGAATCTATGTCAATACCGCAGCTACTCATTCACTTCAGTGTATTCTGTGGACCAATGGGAGTGTTGGAAAAAGTGTCCTGCTGCCCACAGACGTCACCCACCTTGTCCTTGAGCTGCTGACAGAGCTGCAGTGAGATGGTGAAGAAGATCAGGGTGTTGTTGAGCCAGGGAACAACACACTCCACCTTGTGAACCTGGCTCACCTCAAACTTAGCATTGTTCA